>NC_063053.1:37217218-37401544 GCF_018812025.1 Megalobrama amblycephala | reverse complement strand
TTTTATATTTTTCTTTTTTTTAAAGGGATGTACATTTATAAAACTATATAACTTTATATTACCTTTGCATAAATAGCAAAAAAAAAAGAAAAAAGACTGCATTAATTTGTCATAAAATTGTGATCTTCATCAAAGAAGATTCTTCATCAAATTTGAGTAATATTGAATCTGTCTTTTGTTTTGTTGTTTTTGCAAGTGAGATGAGTAAATGTCTGCTCAAATTTATTTTAAAATTACAGTAACCATTACACAGCACACAACACCCACTTAGGCTACTCCCGATTCCTATCAACACTGGGAGAGCTGCCTTTCAGTCAATAAATTTGAAAAAGTAACTCATATATTTTGTTGTAAATTTAAAAGTAATGTGTTACTTTACTAGTTAGCTGTTAGCTGCTTTACTAGTTAGCTGCTTGAAAAAAAGTCATCTGATTATGTTACTCAAATTAATGCATTACCCCCAAGCCAACACTGATCTCCCAATCACTGGTCTCAGATAATGAACCATATGTGGTAGGTTTTCATGAAAATATTTTTTCTAAATATTAACATTTATTCACTTCATAACTTAATTTGTGTCAGCTCCATCAGACGCACTAAAAAGCATGCTGATTTCATTTAATCCATCAAACAATGAAAGTCTTCACTCATGTAAGAATGATGTTCAGTAAAGGAGCTATAATGATAAAATAAATTCTATGTTTTTTCCCGTTTTCACACTATGAACAATCCAGTTCCTGTTTTCCTTAATTCCCCTCCATCCTGTTAATATTAAACATATCTAACCAATGTTCTTAGGTAAATAATACATAATATCATGTAGTTCCATTGATGTTTTATGGCAAGCCGTTTTGACTTTTATTCTCAGGAGAATTCTTGATATCAACAATTCAATTTTTGATATCAAGAATTACATTTCCACTAGTAACAATGTTACTTCTTGATATCAACAATTCAATTATTGATATCAACAATTCAGTTGTTGATATCAAGAATTACATTTCCACTAGTAACAATGTTAATTCTTGATATCAACATTTGAATTTCCACTAGTAAAAACTAGAATTCTTGATATCTGTAATTGTATTTTCACAAGTGAAATGTCACCATAGGCTGCCATTCAAATTCAATTGTTGATATCAAGAATTGATTTCTTACTAGTTGAAATTCCAATTTCACATATTAGAAATACAATTCTTACTAGTAAAAATCATATTTTTTGATATCAATAATTACATTGCTACTAGTAAAATGCAAATTTTTGATAACAAGAATTCAATTGTCACTAGTTGAAATGTTAGTTCTTGATATCAACAATTGAATTGTTACTGGTAAATATTTTTGATATCTGAAAATGTATTTCTAATATAATTTCAGATATCTAAAATGGCTTTCTTACTAGTAACAATCACATTCATGATATCAGAAACTAACATTGTCACTAGTGAAAATAACCCTTTGCCCATGTTTGACCCATATGGTTTGGCCAAGAGGGCCCCATATGCATTTCCCCATTCAGATCCCATATAGAGATTACCTATGTGGGTACTACCTTGGGCCCATGTAGACATCCTACATGGGACTTATTGTGTTTGCCCATGTTTGACCCATATCGTTTGGCCATGCGGGCCCAATATGTATTTCCCCATTCAGATCCCATATAGAGATTACCTATGTGGGTACTACCTTGGGCCCATGTAGACAGCCTACATGGGACTTGTTGTGTTTGCCCATGTTTGACTCATATGTTTTGGCCATGCGGGCCCAATATGCATTTCCCCATTCAGATCCCATATAGAGATTACCTATGTGGGTACTACCTTGGGCCCATGTAGACATCCTACATGGGACTTATTGTGTTTGCCCATGTTTGACCCATATCGTTTGGCCATGTGGGCCCAATATGTATTTCCCCATTCAGATCCCATATAGAGATTACCTATGTGGGTACTACCTTGGGCCCATGTAGACAGCCTACATGGGACTTGTTGTGTTTGCCCATGTTTGACCCATATGTTTTGGCCATGCGGGCCCAATATGCATTTCCCCATTCAGATCCCATATAGAGATTACCTATGTGGGTACTACCTTGGGCCCATGTAGACAGCCTAGGGCTGTAGTCAAGTCCACCTTTGTCGAGTCCAAGTCAAGTCCAAGTCCAAAAGGTTTGAGTCCAAGTCAAGTCCGAGTCCAAATGAGACAGTCAAGACAGAGACAGGAAAAAAAAGAATCCTCTTCAAGACCACGTACATAACTATTGATAATTTATATGATGCGTGACACAGCATATCTTCTATTCTAAGATAATCATTTTGCATTATTATTAATGATCAAAAAGCATGTGCAGAGTAGCAACACTGTAGGATCAAATAAGGCCATTTTATTTACTTTATGTATAGCAATTTCACTAAATTCACATAAAGCTGAAGTGCAATTTCACATTTTCAGTGGCAGTAAGTCATTGTCTTAATGAGTGGGTCATTGAGTCATTCATTCATTCATTCATTCATTCAGTAACGACGCAAGTGCCGGTATTTTTGAAAGGGTAATTGAATCATTGACTCTCATGGTTTTTTCACAGCCATGATTCGTTCACAAAACATCGATATGAGTCTCAGTTCTGCTGTGGCTTTAGTTGGAACTAGAGAATTTTCTTGGCCGATTCCGATTTCAGATTTTTTAATAGTGTGATCTGCCTATACCTATTTTTACCGATTCCGATTTTCTTTCTAAGAACTATAATTGACAGCATATACAAACAAAAATCTACTTTTCTTCAATGCAAAGTTTTATTTTGATAAAAAAAGTAAAACTCAGTAATAAAATAAAAACAAATAAAAAAATTGCAAACAACAGCACAAATAAATGCAATAGAATAGAGAGCTATGAAAGCTTTTCAGGTTAAAGGTGCTAAAGAGGATCTTTTCGTCGACTGAGAAACCAAAGACTGTTAGTGAGTTTTTGAAATGAGCGCGTGCGTAAGAACAACCCCCCTGCTGTATTTTACTGTATCTGTAAATTTATTTTTGTATAGTGTAGTAGACAGTGAGCTGCAAAATAATTCCTGAATCCCAGTAAGCAGTATTTTTGTTAGTGTTATATGAATTGATCTCACTAGTGTTCACTGGGCAGTGCAGTAGTCTGTGTATTTGTTAAGTTTTGTGTGTCATCTGAGGCCAAAGTTTGATTTTGTTAGACAAGAATAAGTTTTTGACTAAAACATTTTATTTTGACCTGGAAGTTTGAGGTTTGTACAAGTTGGTGCATAGTTTTGAGATTGTGTTTATAGTTGTGAGAAAATGTTGAATTGTTTCATTTCAACTAGATTAAAAGTTTCAAAGACAAATTTATGCTGGCTTGTCATAAAGCCAACTTAAAATCTTGTTTAAAAAACATAAATAGTTTGGTCAGTTAGGCCAGAATATAGATGTTCTAGGTGATTGCTAAAGTGTTGCTAGGTGGTTGCTAGGAGATTCTGGGTGGTTGCTAGGCTCTTGCTGCAATTGCTGGGGTGTTGCTAGAGTATGTAGTTGAAAGGGTGTTTTGGGTGAACACACACAGACATTCCCACCTCTGTTAATAACAGAAACTCAAAAATTGTTTGCAAAAAACTAGTTTTTGTTGTTCTTTAACTTGCACTAAAACATGTGATTTATGCCATCGAAGTAACCTGTGTAATATTAATAAAACTGCTCATCTCCTTTAGTGATACAAGGTCAGACTCATTTTAAATATGTTGATGTTTTTCATATAGTGCCTTTACTTGGTGCCATGATGGATATTGAAATCTTGTTATTTATTTTGGTAATGCAATGTTTGTGAACACAATTGTGTATGTCAAGCCATAAATCTCCAAAAAACTATGCATGGGCGTTTGTTTTGGTGTTGCCACCCCTCATAGACCTCATGCCACCCCTTTGCCACCCTATAAATAATTTTCTAGATCCGCCCCTGCATAAATGACAACATATACAAACAAAAATCTACTTTTCTTCAATTCAGAGTTTTATTTTCATTAAAAAAAACAAGTAAAAGTCAGTAATAAAATATAAACAGCTCAAATAAATGCAATAGAATAAAGAGAGCTATGAAACTAAGTTTTTCGGGTTAACTGGGTTTTTATTCAGGTAAGAAATACTACAGAAATTAAAGTAATCAAATGTAAAATAACACATTGTGTTATTTTGCATTGGTTACCTTAATTTCTGTAGTCTTTATTGCAAATAATTCTTACTATTAAAGTTATAAAACGTATTCAGTCAAGAGCAGAAAGTGATTTTCTTTGTCTTTTGTTCTTTGATTAACATGACAGACAGCAGCAGGAATATTGGACTGCTGTTTCTTTAAGGGTTTATGAACGGTGTTCAATGGACCCAATACTGTTACACACGACATGAGTTCACTTTCTTAGCTATTTAATGATTAAAAACTGACTGTGTTTATCTGTGTACTCGCCAAGATTGCCTGTGCCGCTGGTTTTGACATACTTTTGTATGTATTTGACAGTTTAAGCGCAGGAAGGCGCTTATTTTGGTACTTGTGACTCTGTTCGACTTCTGTCTCTGAAGACTGAGCGTGGCTTGTTCGCTCCACTAATATAAATCAGTGGTGCGCGCGCTTTTGGTGTGAGCGCGAAACCTGCGGGTATTGACTGAAATTATGCACAATACAAGCACTACTTAACCGGAGCGAATGAGACGAGAGAGAGAGAGGAGGCACCCACGCGGATGTGTGTCACTTCACCGTGACAGAGAAGAGAGCGAGAACGTGCAGCTGACATTATTGCCTGATTCTCTGACCCAGTTTGTTTGCTGGTTTCCATGGCTGCAATACGCGGTGTTTTCCGCCAACTGGCAACCTGTGATGTCGAAATACTATTGGATAAACTGCAGCACAAGGTTTCGCACAGACCAAAACAAAAACAGACATTCCGACACGGAACGCACATTTTCAAAGTAGAATATCTGGCTGTAGCTTTGTTTTTCTGAGAAACAAGTAGGTGAACTTAGCATGTTTTTTAAATATCTGCAAACATATTGGGATATTTTTATGCTTTATTAAAGTAAAAATCTTACATAGAGCCCCTTTAAATAACATGACAGAGAGCAGCAGGAATATTGGACTGCTGTCCCTTTAAGAGTTTATGAACCGACCCAATACCGTTACACAACATGCGTTCTCTTTCTTAGCTATTTAATGATCCAAAATGGACTGTGATCACCAAGGCAGGCACATTTTTGACCTTTTAAGCACAGTAAGTCACTCATTTTGGTACTTGTGACTCTGTTTGACTTCTGTCTCTGTTTGAGACTGAGCGTGGCTTGTTCGGTCCACTAATATAGATTAGTGGTGCGTGCGCTTTTGGTCTGAGCGCGAAACCTGTGGGAACCGGAGCGAATGAGACGAGTGAGAGAGAGGAGGTGCCCGCGCAGGTGTCACTTCACCGCCGGAGAGAAGAGAGCAAGAACACACGGCTGACGTTATTGCCTGTGCGGCGCCGCTGTTAACAACGGATCGGCTCGGAACTGGAAAGAAGTGAGACTGACCTGCTGGACTCGGTCGAGACCAACTAGAACTTTCGGCGAGACCAATGACCAAGTCCGAGACAAGTCAGAGTGCAAATACCAACGAGTCCGAGACAAGTCCAAGACAAAAGAAAAACGTCTCGAGTCCAGACTCGAGTCCGAGACCGGATTCGAGTACTACAGCACTAAGACAGCCTACATGGGACTGATTGTGTTTGCCCATGTTTTACCCATATTGTTTGGCCAAGAGGGCCCCATATGCATTTCCCCATTCAGATCCCATATAGAGATTACCTATGTGGGTACTACCTTGGGCCCATGTAGACATCCTACATGGGACTTATTGTGTTTGCCCATGTTTGACCCATATGGTTTGGCTAAGAGGGCCCCATATGCATTTCCCCATTCAGATCCCATATAGAGATTAACTATGTGGGTACTACCTTGGGCCCATGTAGACATCCTACATGGGACTTATTGTGTTTGCCCATGTTTGACCCATATGGTTTGGCCAAGAGGGCCCCATATGCATTTCCCCATTCAGTTCCCATATAGAGATTACCTATGTGGGTACTACCTTGGGCCCATGTAGACATCCTACATGGGACTTATTGTGTTTGCCCATGTTTGACCCATATCGTTTGGCCATGCGGGCCCAATATGCATTTCCCCATTCAGATCCCATATATAGATTACCTATGTGGGTACTACCTTGGGCCCATGTAGACATCCTACATGGGACTTATTGTGTTTGCCCATGTTTGACCCATATTGTTTGGCCAAGAGGGCCCCATATGCATTTCCCCATTCAGTTCCCATATATAGATTACCTATGTGGGTACTACCTTGGGCCCATGTAGACATCCTACATGGGACTTATTGTGTTTGCCCATGTTTGACCCATATCGTTTGGCCATGCGGGCCCAATATGCATTTCCCCATTCAGATCCCATATATAGATTACCTATGTGGGTACTACCTTGGGCCCATGTAGACATCCTACATGGGACTGATTGTGTTTGCCCATGTTTGACCCATATTGTTTGGCCAAGAGGGCCCCATATGCATTTCCCCATTCAGTTCCCATATAGAGATTACCTATGTGGGTACTACCTTGGGCCCATGTAGACATCCTACATGGGACTTATTGTGTTTGCCCATGTTTGACCCATATCGTTTGGCCATGCGGGCCCAATATGCATTTCCCCATTCAGATCCCATATATAGATTACCTTTGTGGGTACTACCTTGGGCCCATGTAGACATCCTACATGGGACTTATTGTGTTTGCCCATGTTTGACCCATATGGTTTGGCTAAGAGGGCCCCATATGCATTTCCCCATTCAGATCCCATATAGAGATTACCTATGTGGGTACTACCTTGGGCCCATGTAGACATCCTACATGGGACTTATTGTGTTTGCCCATGTTTGACCCATATCGTTTGGCCATGCGGGCCCAATATGCATTTCCCCATTCAGATCCCATATATAGATTACCTATGTGGGTACTACCTTGGGCCCATGTAGACATCCTACATGGGACTTATTGTGTTTGCCCATGTTTGACCCATATGGTTTGGCTAAGAGGGCCCCATATGCATTTCCCCATTCAGATCCCATATAGAGATTACCTATGTGGGTACTACCTTGGGCCCATGTAGACATCCTACATGGGACTTATTGTGTTTGCCCATGTTTGACCCATATCGTTTGGCCATGCGGGCCCAATATGCATTTCCCCATTCAGATCCCATATATAGATTACCTATGTGGGTACTACCTTGGGCCCATGTAGACATCCTACATGGGACTGATTGTGTTTGCCCATGTTTGACCCATATTGTTTGGCCAAGAGGGCCCCATATGCATTTCCCCATTCAGTTCCCATATAGAGATTACCTATGTGGGTACTACCTTGGGCCCATGTAGACATCCTACATGGGACTTATTGTGTTTGCCCGTGTTTGACCCATATCGTTTGGCCATGCGGGCCCAATATGCATTTCCCCATTCAGATCCCATATATAGATTACCTTTGTGGGTACGACCTTGGGCCCATGTAGACATCCTACATGGGACTTATTGTGTTTGCCCATGTTTGACCCATATGGTTTGGCTAAGAGGGCCCCATATGCATTTCCCCATTCAGATCCCATATAGAGATTACCTATGTGGGTACTACCTTGGGCCCATGTAGACATCCTACATGGGACTTATTGTGTTTGCCCATGTTTGACCCATATCGTTTGGCCATGCGGGCCCAATATGCATTTCCCCATTCAGATCCCATATATAGATTACCTATGTGGGTACTACCTTGGGCCCATGTAGACATCCTACATGGGACTTATTGTGTTTGCCCATGTTTGACCCATATGGTTTGGCTAAGAGGGCCCCATATGCATTTCCCCATTCAGATCCCATATAGAGATTACCTATGTGGGTACTACCTTGGGCCCATGTAGACATCCTACATGGGACTTATTGTGTTTGCCCATGTTTGACCCATATCGTTTGGCCATGCGGGCCCAATATGCATTTCCCCATTCAGATCCCATATATAGATTACCTTTGTGGGTACTACCTTGGGCCCATGTAGACATCCTACATGGGACTTATTGTGTTTGCCCATGTTTGACCCATATCGTTTGGCCATGCGGGCCCAATATGCATTTCCCCATTCAGATCTCATATATAGATTACCTATGTGGGTACTACCTTGGGCCCATGTAGACATCCTACATGGGACTTATTGTGTTTGCCCATGTTTGACCCATATGGTTTGGCTAAGAGGGCCCCATATGCATTTCCCCATTCAGATCCCATATAGAGATTACCTATGTGGGTACTACCTTGGGCCCATGTAGACATCCTACATGGGACTGATTGTGTTTGCCCATGTTTGACCCATATGGTTTGGCCAAGATGGTCCCATTTGTGTTGCCCATTTTGAGCCCATGCACTCATTTCCCATTAATGACCCAGCTAGGACCCACATAGGGAGCCCACCTGTTTTTGCCCATGTGCGACCTACTTGGCTGACCCATGTGGGCCCCAGATAAGATGCCCATTATGGGACCATGCCCACTTGGTACCCATGTAGCCCAAGCATATACCATGTGGGGCCCACATATACATGTTGGCTGGGACAATCCATATTCAAGTTACGAAAGTGTAAATTGTGATCATGTCAGTTACACTTTTTCCGTAAGTTTAATAGGGAAGGTGTAGGATGTAGCGTAAGCTTTGTGAACTGCAAGAGTTTTACACTTTCTTTGTACGTTGAATACGGAAGGCGGAAGCTAGATATTTTACTTCATAACTTGTTTAAATATGGATATTTCTTTTACACAAATGCATCGCTTCACTTCAGAAGGCCTTTATTAAACCCTGGAGTCGTGTGGAGTATGTTTATGATGGATGTGGATGGAGACACTTTCTTCAGCTCATACTCGTTGATCCTGTTCACTGCCATAATAAAGCTTTGATGTGTCAGGATATTTTAATAATATTTCTCAGATTATGTTCATCAGAAAGAAGAAAGTCATATACACCTAGGATGGCTTGAGGGTGAGTAAAGCTTGGGATAATTTTAATTTCAAAGTGAAATAATCTTTTAAGTGTCTTGCTCAGTGCCACAATAGTGCCAATTCCTGTCAAACTCACAACTTTCTGGTTCATTTGGAAGTCCAGATCCCCAAACATGCTGCTGTTGATTTGTCTAACTTGATATGTAGTCATGGACTGTGGGCCACTTTGCTTCCTAACAATAGCAATGTTTGCCTTTTATTTGTTTGTCTCACAGGAGCAACGTTGCAGAAAGTGTCCTCATGTGGTGCCTGCCAGCATTGGTACAGCAAATAATGCCAAACTTACTGAAATTAGAGGGAAGAAAACACAAAAATATCTGAAAACCTTAATGGTGTTTGATGATTGATAGCCATGACAGTGTGTTCAAGGTATTTTGTTGTTGTTGTTGGGATGTGTGTGTTGTCTTCACAAAGTTCAGTTTGATATCAAGTTGTAATTTTAAATGACTCTTGTGGAGTATAATTTAATTGTGTCCCTTTGATTGTGTTGAAATAAAAGTATTTCTGATGCAAATTTGTGCAAGTAATTGACTGAAATCATATATGATTTGTATATGCAGAGATATTGTAATATTTAATGAAATCATGTAAGATAATTATATGTAGAGATATGAGGAATTGGGTGGAAACATATAAAATCTGTATAAAATTCATATGAGCAAATGATGTGTAAGGCCCGCCCAATCGGCCCAATGGCGGTTTCCCACTGGGCGGGGAAGGTTTCTTGCGCGTTCCGTCTTTTCAGCGTGGCAAAGTAGTTTAATTCCAAATATTCCTTTATCTGACTCCATGTTATTATGACCTTGAATTTAGTTTAGAATGTCAATTGATTATTGGTCATTTGTATAATAATTTAGCTTTACATTTGAATATTCTATTTAACTCTTTACTCTTATTATACTCGTTCATTCGGTTCTCAGTGTCGCACAGGGTCCTCGCACTGGCCATTCATTAATATGCGGGCCCACGATCACAAACTTGTCAGTCTTGGTCACTAGACAGAGGTAATTGACTATACTAATAGAGTGCCGCTCTCATGCTTGCTTTCTCTAAAAGTATTTGTGTAGTCCCCATAGATCTGTATACACTTGAATTAAAGTAACACTAACTCTAGTCAGAGGTCATAACCACTACTACAGGTAAGCCGACCAATATTACTTCTCTTATAGTAGCTTTGGTTTGGTTATGCCATGATTTCTCATGTACACTTAGCTAGAGTAACATTACAATAAACAGAGGTAAGGCTCACCCTATTTAGGTTGGTCGATTAGATGTCCTAAACGGAATTCCCTTTTTAGCCTTTACAGTCTAAGTACACTTGAACTAATGCCAAGCGTTAGTCGGAGCTCTAAAATCACAGTTAGTGTGCCCTATGCTCCACTCAACTGGACTTTAGTCCGTTACTAACCTGACGCAGATTTGCGGTAACAATGGATACATCGTAATCTACTGAAGTCAATAATTTCAGAGTAAGTCAGAATAAATCAAATGTGACAATTTATTAGTCAGGTAAATGTATCATGCCAATTACATAATCAATTCAAAGGTGATCAATACCAAACATCAAATGCTCAGAAATAGAGTAAGATGCATACCTGACATTAGGAAAATACACACTGCTGAGTGTCCTAGACACCCAGCAATGAGGGCACGTCTGAATACAGAAGCGCCCTGAGCCTTTTGCAACATTTCTTTAAATACTCAGACCAAGACAAAACATCCCCCAATGTGGGGCATGAACTTACAATCAGAATTTGCATTGACTAGGGTCACAGACCTCAGGGGTTCGCACCTTGCTGTGGAACAGGAGGTAATTTAGATGAAAGACCCTGGGAAAGAGGCACACCCATGGTTGCAACCAAAGTATCTCTAAACTCTTAAAACCTTTAATACCTTTGGTTTACTTTTATGTAGACGAGACCATTGTACCAGTTGCATTGAGACATTTCAAATGATACCAAACATGACTGTTAATTCATTTGCATTGACAGAACATTATAATTTGTATATAATCTTTTTAAGTGAACTGAGTGATGGGAAGAATGTGTAAAGGGAAGGAAGTGGGGGAGAAGGAGCAAATGCGAAGGAAGGACAGGATGGAAAGAAGCCTTCCCGCAACTTCACGCTGTGGGGTGTGGAGACAAATGGCTGTATGCGTTTGTGCTGTCCATATCTCAGGAGATCAAAGTATCTGAGGATCTGTTGATCTTACAGATGCAAAATTTAAATGAATCCTATATGACTTGCATATGATCCAATCAAGAATTTTAAATGATTTGTATAGGAAATTTACTGACATTCATACACATTTTCTACTAATATCATATACTATTACATACTGTTGTCATGTGAAACTCATATAAAAATTTTACAGTATTCATGTATGACCAAAAAATCCCATATAAGTTGTATGTGTGCTTTTTAGTATGAAAGTGGCCATAATCGGTCTGATTTTGTATATGACATGTATTGGACTTATATGAAACACATACGGAAATGCTGGCTGATTTGAGTAAGGAATATGGTTGCTGTATATGAAACATACAGGTTTTTTTCATATGGGCGGCAAATCCGCGTTACAGTCACCTCCGTTTCACTGCTCTAAAACGGATCCAGCCCGGTCCCGGTTTCCGTGGGCGGGAATAACAGTCGCAAGATTCAAGTATAGGTCTCTGCGGAACAAAAGAGGGGCGTATCCCAATTTTGGGGTGTTTTCTAACTGGGAGAGGCGTTATTAACGATCCAACCAAAAAAGTACGGAAGCCGGGATAGGCGTTTTTTTTTTTAAAGTACAGAAGCCTGAAAGGCCATTCATTATTATTTGATATTTTTCTTGTTTTCTCATGATCGCAACTACAAACTTTTAATGTTTAGATCACGAGAAACAATTATGTCGAGATAATGAGAAATAAATAAATTCAATATTGCTGCATGCTTGACTTCCGTAACAGGGAAACATGCGTTTTTCCCGAGTGCCTGGCTATATGGAAACATATTACTTTACATATATTTTGAAGAGTATGAACTATTTTACAGGGCCTGTAGCTTATAGCTCGAGAGGGCGAAATATATTATTTAAGCAAGTTTTATGATTAGCCTACTCCGTTTTTTATTGCTTATTTATTTATTATTATTGTTATTTTGCATAAACTACAAATAATTACACGGGATATAATTGTCACAATTATGGCTACTGTAGTCTATATTTTACATAGGCTACACATTTAGTCATTTGTCTGAACTTATCCAATCGGCGTCATTTGAGGATGGACATGGTCCAGGTAAAAAAAATACTATAGTTATTGATAGTAGTTTAAATAGTATTGTTTTTGAATCATACTATAGTGAATAGTAATATACTGTGTATATTGTAGTATTTACAATACTTTGTTAATAAATGCTTATAGCATAGGCTGTTTGGTTTTTACTACAGTAAACTGCGTGTATTGTAGTATAATATAGTTTAAAGAAAACAAGTATGGTAACGTAATTTGTTTATATTACTATAGTTGTTATATTACCAAAGCAATATCCTATAGAATTACCACAGCAAATTAATTCACTTTAGTATGGTTCAAAAACACTACCGTATTTACAGTATTTTTCACTGGGGGCTACAAGAATTATCATTAGTCAAATAGTTTCTTAAGGCTAGATATTTCCCACGCAATGACACGAGATCAACAGCCTATTTTCTTTAATCTCTCGCATGCCAAATTTCACGTGCATAGTGTAAACCTTCGTCATAAAAGCTATTAAAGTGACATAACAACTGCACTATAGTTAACAGATGAGCAGAGAGAACGTATAGGCTAGACAGTGCTTGCGATTTATAACTTTAATTTCAATGTTTGTAATTGTTTTTTATAGGCTATCAACCACACAGAAACACATGACTGTCTCAGCGTATATTGTATAAGTATGAGCTTCATGCATTAATGCATTACTCGTGTAAGCATTAAAATAAAGAAAATGTGGTAACCTTAAATGATGACGAAGACTTTAAACTAAAAAAAAAATAAAAATAAAAAATCAAGTGACCAACAGATTCATCAAATATAGAATGTTTGCTAATAATAGGCCTAGTTATCGCAAGAAGTGATTGAAAGTAGATTGTTTGGAGCTTTTTTAAAACGGGCTAGCAAGCATATTCACGCAAAAGAAACGTTAAACAACTGTTAAACAGCTTAAACAATACACTTACATTCATATACAGTATCTCTTATTGTTTTTCCGGAAATCTCCCACTCGATTTGAGCAAATCAGGTAAAGACCTATTCCAGTGTGACAACACCCCAAAATTGGTAACCGCCCCTTTTTGTTCCGCAGAGACCTCCTTCTCGCAAGATTCGGCCCGTATCCGTGGAAACGAGCGCGCGAATTTTTTTCTGGAGTTTAGAAGGAGGCAGCCACAGACGGTGCTCGGTCGGTATCCTACTTCAAAAACATCACCAAAGTCAAACTGTTCTATTAATGAATTAATTTATTATTAATTATATTGTGTACTCGTTGGCTTAAAGTTTAAACTTAAGGTTTGGAGTTTTATTGCTTATTATATCGGTATTGAATCGTAATGTTAGTTAACTCTAATGTTAGCAGAGGGCACGCTAACATGCAGACGATCCAGAGGATTATAACTTAATTATATAACTGACGAATTTTAACTGCTTTAATTTTGACTAAGTTTTAATTGCGTGGTAATGCTAGTGATAAGCTAGCGTTAACTTAAGCTAGCTAAGGCCTATCGCAGACCCCTACTTTACAACAAGGGTTCATTTCTTAGTTTATAACATGAATTAACCATTAACATTACATAGTTATTTGTTAATCTTTGTTAACGTTAGCTAATAAAAATACAGTTGTCCATTGTTCATGTTACTTCACAGTGCATTAACTAATGTTAACAAATACAACATTAGAATTTAATATATTTGTAAATGTGGAAATTAACATTAACAATGATTATAATTATAATACATCATTTATTATAATAAATGATGTAGAAGTGGTTCATTCTTAACTAATGATATAGTCTCTTCTCCACACCAAGGCTGCATTTATTTAATCAAACATACAGTAAAAACAGTAATATTGTGAAATATTATTAACCTGCATTCTATAGTAAAATATAATTTATTCCTGTGATCAAAGCTGAATTTTCAGCATCATTACCCCAGTCTACAGTGTCACATGATCCTTCAGAAATCATTCTAATGTGCTGATTTGATGCTCAAGAAACATTTATGATTATTATCAGTATTCAAAACAGTTGTGTTGCTTTATATTTTTGTGGAAACAATTATATCATTCAAACATTTGTGGTAAGATTAAAAAGAAATTAATACTTCATCAAGGACACTTTAAATCGATCAAAAGTGACAGTCAACCCTAAATGATGACATTTATAACAAAAAAAAATCTATTTAGTAAATTTTGTAATAAACTTAATTCAATAAATGCAAATAAATTAACATTTTCTAATCATCAAAGAATCCTGAAAAAAGTATCACCATTTCCACAAAAATGTTAAGCAGCACAACCATTTTCAACATTGATAATAATTAGAAATTTTGCATGAGCACCAAATCGGCATATTAAATGATTCTGCTAAATTTAAATTATTATTTAAATTCTTTATATACCTGTTTATTCTTTAACTGATCTACATTACAGATGAGATTTCAATCAGGATTCAGGAGCTTATTAGTCTGGAGGTGGGAGATGTTTACTGCACATATATATTTTTTTTCTCAACAGGAGCTGTAAGGAATAACCAGCCCTCTACCAGTGCAGCAGATTCTTGCCTTTGACTGTGGCGGTGGCCAGAAGGAATGTGCCAAAGCCAAAGAGGCCTTAACTGAGGTAAATTTCAGATAGAACCTAGATAGAGCATAGTGGCGGGTTGTGTTTCTTCACCATACCATTACAATAAGCAATAGTAAATGACTTCATAAAGAAAAAAGGGGCAGTTGAGTTTGTATTGTCACATGTTAGTGTATGCCAAGCCCAGTTGCAGCACATTTATTTATATAATACTGAACAGTATTATCTCTACATTTAGAGATTATTTTCTGTGGACTGGGCTTATTTTGGATTTGGTCTTATTTTTTTAGAAGACATTATATGAAAAGCATTATATTAATATTTTGAAGACACTTCATATTTAGTTTTTTTACTTGGATACAACAGTGAAAAATGTGTATAGGAGAACAGACTTTTATCACAATGATACATAGATGAGTGACATTTTTTTATTCTGGTAATTTTAAAGGATTAGTTCACTTTAAAATCAAATTTTCCTGATAATTTACTCACCCCCATGTCATCCAAGATGTTCATGTCTTTCTTTCTTCGGTTGAAAAGAAATTAAGGTTTTTGATGAAAACATTCCAGGATTATTCTCCTTATAGTGGACTTCAGTGGTTCCAGACAGACTGTATGTCCTACGCCTTCCCTATTCAACTTACAGAAAAAAATGGAATTGGCGCCGCGTTCATTCCGTAAGTAGAATAGGGAAGGTGTAGGACATACAGCGTAAGCTTTTTAAAGAATAAGGAAAGCGGAAGCACGTACAAGATGATCATTTGTGTTTATAAAGCTTATACAGTTGTATTTTTATTTATTTATTTTTTAAAATGACTGATTGTTTCGCTAGATAAGACCCTTATTCCTCGTCTGGTATTGTTTAAAGCTCTTTGAAGCTGCACTGAAACTGTAATTTTGACCTTCAACCGTTTGGAGGCCATTGAAGTCCACTATAAGGAGAAAAATCCTGGAATGTTTTCATCAAAAACCTTAATTTCTTTTCAACTGAAGAAAGAAGGACATGTACATCTTGGATGACGGGGGGGTGAGTAAATTATCAGGAACATTTTACTTGAAAGTGGACTAATCCTTTAATTTGCAGCAGTTGTTTAAAGTTGGTGTTCATTTGTGTGACGTAAATAAGTGTCAACAAAATTTCAGCCAAAGCAGAGTGATCAAACCAATAGCACTAGATTGCTTTGGTATGCTTTAACATAGATTGAGAAGGGGAAATTGAAAGACAAAGTACAGAGCCTGTCTGATGTGTCAAAGGCTATGTTCACACTGTCAGTCTAAATACAATTATTGGTGTATCCGATTGGAATCTGATCATGGCATGAGAAAGTGACATAAACCATGCAAAATCTGATCAGATTGGTCAAACTGAAACTGATTTCCAGAAATTACATTTGAATATGATTTCAAACCACATATGAATGTAGCTCAAAGCAGATTAGTAAAAATCACATGTAATTTCATGTAATTTGTTTTGTGGTTCACACTTTATGATCACATTCCAATCGGATTTGCACAAAAATCGGATTTGGACTGACAGTCTGAATGAGGCTTACATCTCCACCGATTGTGGAGTCAGAATTGACTACACACAGCAATAGTAGAGGCTTATACAGACGAGCCTCAAAACTGTCAGATTCTTGATTTACTGGGACAATTACATGAATATCTAACAGCTTTCTTCTTTTTTTTCTGCAGATGCCTCATGGGAATTAAACGGCACATATGAAGTGGTTTGTAATACCATGGTTTTCCGACCTGTCCTGATTGGTTCTTGATATGTTTATGGTTCATTATATGAAATTATTTTTTGTATGCTTTTTTCCCCCCATTTCTTCTATATTTTTCTTCTTTAAATATACATTAAAAAAAGTCTTGAGATTGTTTAACTGTTCATGTATCAGTGTTTTAAAGGATAGTTCACCGGAAAATGAAAAATTGCTGCTAATTTACTCACCCTCAAGCCATCCATGATGTAGGTGACATTTTTTCTTCAGTTTACACAAACGATTTTTAGCGTGGTCCTTGGTGATTCGTATAATGCAAGTCAATGGCTACTGTCACTTTGAGAGTCATAAAAACATATTACAGGCCAAACAAAGTTAATACCTGTGACTGATGCTGACGTTACATTGAGGTCTTATGAATCATCCGGAGCCACAGGTATTCTTTTTGTTTTGCCTGTATATGTTTTTTTGAGTTTCCAACTGACTGTAGCCATTGACTTTTATATTATACTTTTATATTATACAAACCACCAAGGACCACATTTTCAGCTAAAAATCTTCTTTACTGATAGTAAATTAACGTTAAATTTTCATTTTTGGGTGAATGATCCCTTTAAGCTTAGTGAATATGATGTAACTAGAGACTTAAATGATTAGTTCACTTTCAAATGAAAATTACCCCAAGCTTTACTCACCCTCAAGCTTAATACTTTAATATATCTCCGATTGTGTTCATCAGAAAGTCATATACACCTAGAATGGCTTGAGGGTGAGTAAAGCTTGGGGTAATTTTCATTGAAAGTGAACTAATCCTTTAAAGGGATATTTCACCCAAAAATGAAAATTCTGTCATTAATTACTCATCTAATTTTGTTCCAAACTCGTAATACTTTTTCATCTTTGGAACTAAAATGAAGATCTTTTTGATGAAATCTGAAAGATTTCAGTCTCTTTTGACAGCTACACAACAACCACTTCTACACTTCTATGAACTTCAACTACAAAGTTCATAAAGAGATCGCCAAACTAATCCATAAATTGAGTGGTTTAATCCAAATTGTCTTGAATTTGGATTAAACGATCACTTTATATGATGAACAAACCTCTTGCTGATGCTCAAGCGTGCTGTGTAACACAAGAATGAACCTTATAGCTTCCCTTTACCACAACTGACGTGTGAGTTGATAAATGCTTATATGTGAATAAAATCCTAAATTCAATCCATTCATCATATAAAGTGCTCGTGTCTCTTCAGAAAATTTTGGACTAAAGCACTCGATTTATATGGATTAGTTTTACAATGTCTTTATGAACTTTTTAAGCATCAGAGTGGTAGTTGCATAGCCCTCAACAGGAACAGAAAGCTCTCGAATTTCATCAGAAAGATCTTCATTTGTGTCCCGAAGATGAATGAAAGTCTTACGGTTGTAGAACAAAATGAAGGTGAGTAAATAATGACATTGTTTTATTTTGGGGTGAACTAATGGCAAGTAGAGACACTTAAAGGGCACCTATTATGCAAAATTCACTTTTACATGGTGTTTGACCATAAATGTGTGTTGGCAGTGTGTGAGCAAAACCACCCTAGAATGAGAAAAATCCACCCAGTGGTTTTTTTACAATCTCAATAATTCATAAGCACTGTCTCAGAACGCCCTGTTCTAAGATTGCTCTCACTGTGACGTAGAATTGCGCTAAGCCCCACCCACGTGGTTTGATTGACAATCTGGTTTTGGCATAGACCCCGCCGTCGGTGATCTGTCAACCATCCTCCATTGTTTCAACGACAGCCGGTAATGTCAAAACATAAGTGTTCTGTTGTGGGATGTAATAATGAACATAGTAGTTTTCACTTACTTCCGACATCAGAGCCACTGAAAACGCAGTGGATGGATTTTATTTACGAAGGAAAGGCGCCACTCAAAATTCCAAAATACGTTTATGTTTGCGCGAATCATTTTTTGACTGTTTTGAGAACGAGGGTCAATTCAAAGCAGGTCTTGCGTCAAAGTTAATCCTAAAGTGTGGATCGTTGCCTACTGTTCTAGATCCAACGTCACCTCCAGAAGAAGTAAGTGTATTTAATGGTTTTTGAGCAAATAGTCATTTCAGTCGATGTCAGCCAATTCAATAACAAATGCGTCTAAAGTTGTTGTCGTCGTCGTAGAATGTCTGTGTATATAATTTAAACCTTGTTTGTATAGTGTGTATCTAACGTACTTAGCAAACGTTATCACAGTATTTGTGTTTGTAGTTTCAAAAAATTGCACGAAAGTTATCACAGTGTGTGTGTGTGTGTGTGTGTGTGTTGCACATCCATAATTGCAAAGGGGACGCGATTAAAACTCTATAAGTACATAAATGTATCAAATAACCATTCAGAGACGTCCTGCTCCGTTCTCAATTGTGTTTCTTCTGCCGGAGTCTCTTCATCATCTGGGTCTGATTCTGGTTCAAACATGTACGGCTGAATGCCATTGAAAACAGCGGGTCTCTCACTCTCAGCCATTCTGCTTCACCGACTGTTTATTGCCATAAGTATGCAGGTTACGCCCTCATCCAAAGGCAGGGCGGGGATATGCAGCTCATTTATATTTAAGGTGGTACACACCAAAACAGCTCTTTTTAAAACAGGCCCCAAAAATGACATTTTCAAATGGTTATAATAAATTAACTGTGGGGTATTTTGTGCTGAAACTTCACAAATACATTCTGGGGACACCCAAGACCAATATTACATCTTGTAAAAAGGGGCATAATAGGTGCCCTTTAAGTGTTTTATATAAACTTTGAGTACTTGTGCAAAAATGATCAAAAGAAAAAGATCCACTGTTTTGCATTGTTTTGTGTATTTGTTTTAATATGCCAAATAAATAGAAGATGGATTAAAAGATAAAGCCCTTTATTATGTCAAATGTACTCTGTCCAATTGTATTTTGAATGTATGTTTACTGTAAAGTAGTTGCTAACAATAGATTATAAGTATTTTAGTGTAAAAAAAAAAAAGTGTTCAGTACATTAATTGTCTATAAATCTAAATCAGTACTTTAAACTTTGTATTGCCTAAGTATTTCATGTTAAAACTTAACAAAAAATATTACTTAATCATGTATATGAGAAGATTCTTGAAATTCTAGATATGTATACTATTTAGAGGGGGGAGGGGGGGTACTGTATACAAAATGAGTTGGCCCTGATCCGGCACGGTTCTGGACCAGATCCAGAACAGAGCTGGACCAGATCTGGCCCACATTTGGCCCAAATCGGCATAAAGGAATCCACATCTGGTCCGGAGCTGGCCCAGTGCTGGTCCAGATGAGGAAAAACGGATCCGTGCCGGTATTGGCCCGTTGTGCCAAAAGACACCGGCCCGAGTCCGTTTTATGGATCTGGGCCAGAACTTAAGAAGTGTCTGGGTCAGATCTGGGCCAGATGATTTTTGCTATCTGGGCGATTGACTCGGGCCGGAATCGGGCAGTGAGTACACCAGGCAACCGGCCCGATCGCAGCAGATTGAAGCGGGCCGAGTGGTAAGTCTCCGGCAGGCGATTGTATTTTGCTATCTGGGTCCTGATCAAAGTCAAGTCACAGCTGATCTTCCTGAGCAAAGTCAAGTCAGAGTCACGTCACGCCCAGAATCACGTCACTTCTCCGCCATTCGGCCAGAGTCGCATCAGTTCTCCGCTGATCGCCCAGAGTCACGTCACATCTCTGGATCTGTCCGAGAGTGGAGAGGATTATTGTCCAATGTAGATGATCCACCACTGACGTCAGCACGAACAGCTGGAATTCCAAAGCCCCTGCCAGTTGCTACGCACTCAAGTCTGCCAGTGTCTACGGACAAGATGGCCGCTCTGCCAGTGTCTACGGACAAGATGGCCGCTCTGCCAGTGTCTACGGACAAGATGGCCGCTCCAGTCTTTCTCGAGCCCGCAACAGCCTTCCACGAACCCGCTCCAACCATCCACGAGCCCGCTCCAGCCTTCGCCGAGGCTGCTCCAGACTCCGACCCAGAGCCCAAGGCCGCTCCAGACTCCGCACCAGAGCCTGAATCAGCTCCAGACTCCACACCAGAGCCTGAGGCCGCTCCAGACTCCACACCAGAGCCCGAGTCAGCTCCAGACTCTGCACCAGAGCCCAAGTCAGCTCCAGACTCCGCACCAGAGCCCGCTCCAGCAGCCCACAAGCCCGCTCCGGCCTTCGACGAGCCAGCTCCGGCCCACCACGAGCCGGCTTCTTACCCACCATGGCCGCCCACGAACTCTGACCTGCATGGTCCCCCATGGGCTTTGACCCGCCATGGCCGCCCATGGCTACTGACCTGCTTTGTCTACGGACAAGATGGCCGCTCCGCCTCTGATCCACTATGGCAGGCCGACTCTCCTGACCCGCCTTGGCGTCCCAGGGCTCCCTAACTCTCATGGCTATCTGACACTCCTGACCCGCCTTGGCGTCCCAAGGCTCCCGAACTGCCGTGGATACCCGAGGCTCCTGACCGAGGCTCCTGACCCGCCTTGGCACCTACAGTCCCAGGACCTGCCCTGGAGACCTCCTTACCTTTCAGTACATACACCCTCACCTACCAGTAGGTCTCCAGGGCACCCACCCCACCTCCCCGGTTGTTCCATCCACGGCGCGAGGATGTGCCTTCCGGGAGGGGGGCATTATGTCCCGATTTCTGTCACTTCCCGGACTCCAATTACCATAATCCTCCCTGCCAGTCACCTGCACACACTCCACACAAATCACTAATCACCACACCCAGCTGCAACACATTAACCGGACTATAAAAGACTCTCATTCACCACACATCATGGCCAAGTCTTTTTTCAACCTTGTGTACAATTCCGATGGTTGTTATTCTGTCTGTCTGCCTGCCTGTTACCGATCCTGTCTGTTATCCGTTATGATTCTCTGCTGCATACCTTTGGACTATCTTGTTACCTGGATTGTGAATGATATCTGCCTGCCCCGATCTACTGCCTGTACTGTGACCACGACTCTGCCTATCCCTTGCTGTTCCTGTTTGCCCCTGTTTTGACGTGGCCTGTACTACTACGCTCTCATTCAATAAAGCTTGCATTTGGATTCGAACCTGTTTCCCGCTTTGTTACAGACAACACATAAATTCATCCATTTTTCCCGAAATACATAGGCTAAACGTAAGTGGCTGGTGAAATGGGAGAAGAGAGTAAACATTATTGTTTCACACGCAATGTATCTGATATTAACAAAAAAACTTTGTTAAATTATAATTGAAAGGATTATTGCAGCTTCCATATCAGTGTATGGAATTTGCATTTAACAAACTATTATGTCTTTTTTTATATATAGCCTAATGTCTGTTTAGATGTCTGAAACCATAAACAAATAAACATTATGTGGTTGAAAACACTGAATAGTTGTGAAATATGAAAAGCACTGAGCGCGTCCATCTCTGGCTCAGCGCCAGCAGCGCAAAAGCAGGTTTGAATTTAGCAGTGATGCACTGAATGTTTTAATCACACCGGTGTGATCGTACGCATTAAAGGATTAAAATCGATCGTGTTTCGGGGGAGAAGGGGGATGAATTGAAACTGAGGGGGCAGTGCCCCCTTTTGCCCCCTCTTGGCGCTGGGCCTGACAAAACAGTTGATTATTTACGAACAAAGGTCTCATTTAAAAGAAAATATAAAGCTAAAATGTGATAGAGTTTGTAGCTTTTTTGATAGTTTGATACTGACTAAGTAGCCCTTATCAAAACTGCGGGGGTCCTGACCCCCTGTCTCCTGTGTCGGTCACATGATTTTGCCAAGTAAGACATGTTCCTGGATCAACATATTTTGTTGATCCTGGAACAACATTCCTGTCCAAAAATTTTGTCGTAACCCTATTCCTACCCCTTAACCTAATCCTATATACATAAAAATACCTAACTAATCATAATGATATATAATATATATATATATATATATATATATATATATATATATATATATATATATATATATATATATATATATATATCTTTGTTTACTATCATTATGATTAGTTAGGTATTTTTATGTATATAGGATTAGGTTTAGGGGTCGTCAGTGCTTAGAGGAAAAATAGTAATACCTAACTAATCATAATGATATATATATATATATATATATATATATATATATATATATATATATATATATATCTGTTTACTATCATTATGATTAGTTAGGTATTACTATTATTCCTCTAAGCACTGACGATCGCTACAGGCTCCAGTTCAGTAGATGGCGGCAACGCACCAAAATAAGGTTTGCCAACCGCCAACAATAAAAGAAGAAGGGTTTTCACAGCGCTTACTGAATGCAGCATGAGTTATTGCAGACTTGGATGCGCGAAAACAATATTTATCATCTAATGCAATACCGACATACGTACGGAACACGACTTACATATATTATAATAGTTCTTTCAAACCTGTCATAGCTGTGGTCTTATTAGCCTTTTTTTTATTTTGGACAGCTGCAGACAGCAAACTTTCACGCTTAATCTGGAGAATATATGTTGTTTTAATTCATTATTCCCAACTACTAACGCTTTAACCCTTTTGGAAAATGTTCCTTCACTACATCAGAAGGCGTCTGCAGTTTTTAAAAGAAAAGTTTCCTTTGTATCATCGGAATATATCGAAGTGCATTACTCGTGATGACAGTTCTGTTGAAACCAGCCTCTTGATGAAACTTTGCGCTGAGCGTTATTACATTTCTTCTGAAGCTTTTCACAGCAGATCATGTACATATGGTCCCTTAGGAACAGAACTGAAGAAAAACATTATTGAGCAGTGGACTTCAGCAATACGTTCAAGAGCATATGTGTTTGGGATAAATACTTCAGTGCTAAGTAGAACATGTAAGGAACCTGTCAGGATTGTTGACTTAAGGGCTCTTAAAGAAGTCCTTAACCAAGACAGTTCAACTAAAGAAGAAGCATCTCAAAAGATTCATAAACTTTTGAAAGACACTGCGTCTTTTCGGACGAGTCTATTTCAGGGTGAGTGCAGACCAGTCTTCACTATTCATACAGTACGCATACCCCTAAATTCGAGACCCTGTGCAGTCACACACTTGGCGTAGTCCATGCGATGGCTTTAGTCATCTGGATTTTTTGTCCCTTCAAGGTGCTTTGCAGCAGTATATTCAGGCTTTGCAGCTTGTGAATAGGACATTGCCCTTTGGACTGGCAGAGACAGGTCTGTGTCATCATTTCGATAATCAGCTCAGACATTCATCCGGTTGGTAAGTGAGGCCTGATTATCTTATTTTTATCAGCTGTGTTATAATGTAACGAAATAATGTAAATTAGTAATTATTTGAATCGCTTTGCCTTTACATATGATTGAAAATGTAACATTTTCGTTAACTTCTGTTAGTTCATTTGAGGTAACGGAATCATCTTTAGTCTGGTTCTGTTCTCCTCGGACTTCTTCACAGTGGATGGACTATTGGGCGCATCAAAGACTGCAGTGGTGGAGGAAGGTAAAAGCATGGCAGCACACATATGGGCGGATTGGGTAACGTTACTGACACTAATGCTGCATTTACACTGCACGATTGTCAAAGTTTTCAGATCAGTATTCCTTTCACACTACGCAACTATCTGGGGTAGCTTTTAGTTGCTGCTGTGTGCACATTGCACGATGGATCGACGACAGGGGGTTACACATTTCATGACTTTACTATAGGAAGAATCGCTGAGAACTCTGTCTGGTCCACAAACTACGATTCACAACCAAACACATAAGAAAAGTGATAAGGAAATAATGCAGGATTACGCGTGAGACTGGAATTATTAAAGATGTTAGCCCACAAGAAAGCATTAAATTAGATTTGATGAAACCTGTAGAAACCCTGAAATATGTCATGGGCGTTGGTGATGCATAGTCGATTCTCTCAGATCGCGTCTTTGATAATTCACACTGCGTGATTGTTAATGAACGAGTCCCGATTTGCCTCCAATTTCTGGGATTTGTAGGCGATTTCACAAAATCTGTCGGCGAGTAAAAATCTGGCCTAAAATCGTGCAGTGTGATCTCGGCATTAGAGCAGTGGTTCTCAACAGGTTTGGCCATGGGACCCACCATTTTCCCATTCAATTTTTTTTTTCTCAAATTTGGTTGACATAAAAGTACTGTCCCTCTTTACTTAAAGGGTTCACCCAAAAAATTCTGTCATTAATTACTCACCCTTATGTCGTTCCACACCAGTAAACTTCATTCGTCTTTGGAACACAAATTAAGATATTTTGAATTAAATCCGAGATGTATATTACTTGTCCATAGACAGCAATATAATATAACACTTTCAAGGTCCAGAAAGGTACTAAAGACATTGTTAAAACAGTGGATGTGACTACAGTGGTTCAACTTTAATTTTATGAAGGATGAGAATACTTTTTGTGTGCAAAAACAAAACGAAAATAACCACTTTATTCAACAATCTCTTCTCTTCCTTGTCATTATCCATATACACAGGTGACGCGGTAAGCACAGTGAAGGCTTCCGTGTTTACGTCTGAATGCTGGCTCAGTATTGGCCAAAGCTGGCCAATAATGAGTCGTCATTCTGACATAGAACATGGAGGTGCTGGACGTAAACAACATATGAGAATAACACAGAAGAGAAGATATTGTTGAATAAAGTCGTTATTTTTGTTTTGTTTTTGCCCACAAAAAATATTTTCCTCACAAAAAATATTTTCCTCGCTTCATAAAATTAAGGTTGGACCACTGCACTGCACTGTTGACAGTTTTAACTATATCTTTAGTACCTTTCTGGACCTTGAAAGTTTTGAATATATTGCTGTCTATGGACGAAACCCAAAAAAGAAATCCTTTTTTCACCCAAAAAAGAAATTTCTGTCATTAATTACTCACCCTCATGTTGTTCCAAACCTGTAAGACCTTCGTTAATTTCCAGAACACAAATTAAGATATTTTTGATGAAATCCGAGGGTTTTTTTTTTATCCCACATTTAACGTCCAGAAAAGTAGTAAAGACATTGTTGAAATGGTTAACGTGACTACAGTTTTTCAACCTTAATGTTATGCAACAAGAATACTTTTTGTGAGCAAAAACAAAAATAACGACTTTATTCAACAATTTCGTCTCTCCCCTGTCAGTCTCATATGCTGTTTACATTACATAGTGCAGGCTTCTGTATTCTACGTCAGTATTGTTCGATGCCATAGAGGGGCACTCGAGTTAGTGACTTGAACCCGAGTCGCATTTTAATAGGATCAACCTGAAATGACTTCAGACTTGACTCCATGAGAGAGATAGAAAGAGATGTTAATCCATTTATTACTTAAAAACTAAGCATATTTTAACGTATCACAATCAGCATGCATAGTTTTCTGTTGACTTAAACATTCCAAGGTTTGATATTTTCTGATGACTGTCATCAATAACAACGCTGCTGTATAACAAACCGCTGTATAACCAACCGTGACTGATGTCATCTTGCCCACTTACTGAAAATGACTAGTCTTGTTGCCAATACGATTGTTTTGTATATTGTAATGGATTATAAAGTAACAAGCTGGATGTACATTATCCCTTACTTCTTAGGACCTTTATTTCAAACAAAACAGATGATAGAAAGATCATATTTTTTTCTGTATAATACAACTTGACTTGATTTTTGAGTATGAGGTTTTTTTTTTTTTTTTTTGGCATGAAATGACTTGAGACTTTACTCTGACTCGTGACAAAAGACTCCAGACTTGACTCAGACTAGTGATAAAGACTTCAGACTTGACTAGGACTTCAGATGAAAGACTTGTGAACATCTCTGGCTGATGCTGTTCACGTGAGCAGCACAATGTTTGCGTGTGACGCTGACGCAGGAGCTGGCCAATATTGAGCCGTTGTTCTGACGTAGTACACGGAAGCCTGCACAGTCTATGTAACATAAACAGCATAGGAGACTGACAGGGGAGAGATGAAATTGTTGAATAAAGTCATTATTTTTGTTTTGTTTTTGCGCAAGTATTCTCGTCGCTTCATAGCATTAAGGTTTTTATTCTTTCTTTATATAGCGCTTTTTACAATACAGATTGTTTCAAAGCTTCACAGTGATAGTAGGAAAATTAATGGACAGATTATTTTGGCTTTACAGCAGCTCTAGGAAAAAGTTATTATCGATCTAAAGTAAGTTTTTGATTGAATCACTTCCGTTGTAAAAATCGTTATTTATTAACTCAGGTGTTGCTTAAATGACAACTAACTATTGACAAAAAAACTATTTTTTTTAAATGAAAACAGAAGACTTTTAATCCGTTCTTTGCCATTCATTTTCATGTTTAGTCTATAGGTATGCGCATTTAAATGTGTATGTGCACAGATGCTTAGTCTTTTTTACAAAGTGACATTGCCAAATTACTTGTCTGGCCTGCATAATACAGAATTATCAGTCGTTTCCACGGATCCATGCGAACTGGAATAATTTTGATAACGTTTTATCTATGCTTATGGAAAGAAAAGGGAAGGAGGCCTTCGCAGGGGATAGTTTAGTTGACACTTCAGGGCTGCATTGTCGCCATGTCTAGGTGCAGGTCCTTCATTTCATCTGGATATGGCCTGGATCTGAATGCAATGCAGTTTGTCCTCAAGTCCTGAATAGAGATTGGCCAAATTAAAACGAAAAACCGGACGACCAACTAATCAGAACCAGCTGTTTTTTGCTCCAATCACACGATTAGCAACCGATCCAATCCAATTCTGATTTATGGCCATTCAGCCAGTGCATCTGTACTTAATGTGGTTAAATTCACACACAGTTTAATTAATCAGAACCAGCTGTTTTTTGCTCCAATTGCACGATCAGCAACTGATCCAATCCGATTCTGATTTATGGCCATTCAACCAATTCATCTCTAATTAATATGGTTGAATTCACATAGTTTAATTACAGGACTCACAACCGCATTCTCTGCAAACCCCTGCTGTGTGAACCGGACTGTCACCCCATGTCACCTAGGTCTTTGTCTTCCATCGGAGCTGCATATATCTGTGTGGTCTGTGCATGACTCATTTGCTTCTCTCTCCACTCAGATATAAAAGCTGCTGTTGGTTAATTAAAGGGGACCTATTATGCCCTTTTTTAAGAGATGTAAAATAAGTCTCTGATGTCCCCAGAGTGTGTATGTGATGTTTTAGCTCAAAATACCCCACAGATAGTTTATTACATGTTAAAATTGCCACTTTTTGGGGTTGAGCAAAAACGCGCCATTTTAGTGTGTGCCCTTTAAATGCAAATGAGCTGTTGCTCCCGGCCTAAGAGGGCGGAGCTTCAAAAGCTGATGCTCTGAGCTCCGGTGACGCTAGTACAAGCCACCCCATCTGAATGATGGCCAAATCATTACTGATGAGTTTTATGAAGTTTATTGTACATCACACAAAACATGAAGCGAACGTTTTCACTCCAGAAAATCACCATAAGAGCTGAATAAAATGGTACAAGAAGTGCACATTAAAGTCTTTTATCTATAAACTGTCTCTCCCTTGTGAATTACACAAAAACACTCATTACAACTAACAGTAAACAAATATATACAGCCTTTTATGCCTTTTCGGGGATGCTTAATAAACTGGTAAACTTTATATCCGTAAACTACAACAACTAATAAAGTGCGCGTTCTATTATTAAAAAAAAAGTATTGGGTGGATTTTTACCATTATAGGCTGGTTATTTACACACACTGTGGACACATTTGTGTTCAAACACCTCATAAAAGTGAATTTTTTTTTTTTTTATAATGGGTCCCCTCTAAGTGGTTAACAATTATTTGGAGTTGTGCACAGCACTGCATATGCAAATTGGTCTGAGCAACTCGAAATATTATTGGGTCATTCCGTGTCAACTCATCCAGAGGTCCCTAGCTAAAAATTTTGATTTTGATAATGTATTTTCTGGTGAAAGTAGTACATAAATGAAGAAGAAAGCCAAAATGTTAAATGTCATGAATGTATATTTACTGAGTAATCCACTAATTTGTAGAGTGGGGTCAAAATGACAATTGAGCACTAAATGTGCTCAATTGATAAAGTACAGTCCTTTACGTCTGTTGAGATCTCAAAATTCTGGCCAGTTGATAATATCTAGAATATCAAAATCAACCGCAGGCAGTAGATCCTTTTCCTTTTTAGCACCTAAACTTTGGAACAGTCTTCCTAGCATTGTTCGGGAAGCAGACACACTCTGTCGATTTAAATCTAGACTAAAAACTCATCTCTTTAACCTGGCATACACATAACACATTATCTACTTCTATAATTCAAATCATGTAAATTGTTAGGCTGCATAAATTATGTCAGCCGGAACCGGGAATACTTCCCATAACACCTGATGTACTCACTACATCATAAGAAGAATGGCGTCTACGCTTATATTAGTCTCTCTCTGTTTATTCCGAGGCTTATGGTAGTCTGCCAGATGAGATGAAGGACCTGCACCCAGACACAATGACAACACAGTCATGAAGTGTCAACTAAATTATCCCCCGTGAAGGCCTCCTTCCCTTTCCTCTCCCTAAGTATAGATAAAACGTTATCTAAATGATTCCAGTTCGCATGGATCCGCGGAAATGACTAATAATTCTCTATTATGAGGGGAAGTAATTTGGCAATGTCACTTTGTAAAAAAGTGCTAGACTATGCGTCTGCGCACATACATACACATTCAAATGCAGTGGTGTAATGTAACGAAGTAATAATACTTTGTTACAGTACCTAAGTATTTTTTGGAAGAATCTGTACTTTACTTGAGTTTTTATATTTTTCAACTTGTACTTTTACTCCACCACATTTCCTAAATAAAATGTATACTTTTACTCAGATACATTTTCCCAAAGCATTTTCATTACTTACTTCAAAATAAAGTCAAAAGAACACAGACTGCAAGCAAGCACGTGCAAAGAAGTGCTCGCACAACCGCAGTTAATTTAATTTTCCCGGGTTGCATCTGTTGCTGGAGCGGCTGAGAAGAGTGCGCTTTCTTTACACATTACGAGAGCGGCCTCTAGATGCGAAATAAAAACTATCACTGATGCCTAGGAGAGTTTGTTTTGACACGTGACGTGAGGCTGCGCGCTGCACAGAGCGGGACACTTCAAAAACAGATTTAAACACATAGACTACAAAATGGTATGTTATACAGTGTACACTACAGTGCATGTTTTCATATCATTATGAAGTAATTAGTTTGTTGACTAGATGCTGCATTAGTGAAGAACAGTAGTATGTTTGCCATCGAGGATGTTAAAATTAGTAGTACCTCAAGTGGTTAAAACAATGTGACAAAAGCACTAACTGTTTAATGTCACGATTGTTACCATTCATTTGCATTAGTTTATATCCATTTGTTCGCTGCTATGCATTCATTATCCAGCGAAGTTGGATAATGGATATTTAAACTGTATTCTCATCATGCAACGACAGAAACATAAATCAGAAATGTATTTAATTTCAGTTCTTTTTTTTTTTTATCGGCACTGTAACATATTTTGACTAGATAATCATCAAGTTTTCTTAAATCGAGGCAAATAATGTGTGAAATTATACATATAATTGACCCATGCTATGCCTTTGTGTGTAAAGATGGTAATTTTTAAGCATGACTGTTTGGATTTATATGAAATGGTAACACTTTACAATAAGAGTCCATTTGTAAAATTAAATAAGGTTGATAAAAGTATTGTTCATTTTTAATTTCAACATTTACATTTTAACATTTTAAAGTTGTCTCTTACATTAGTTATAATGCACTATGAATAAACATGAACGATCAATGTATAATTAATATATTAGTATTTTTTTAATATTTAAAAATTACAATAAACATTTAATAAAAAAACATATTTTAATTCAAAGAAACAAAATGTAAGAGTTAAAACTGAACACAATCTTGCTGCTCAAACTGTGTATAGAACAATTTTGCTCCTTTTGTATTTTACATTTACTTGTACTTTTACTTTCAATACTTAAGTACAAAAAATATCACATACTTTGAAACTTTTACTCAAGTAACATTCTAAACAGTGACTTTAACATCTACCAAAGTCATTTTCTGGTAAGATATCTCTACTTTTACTCAAGTATGGTTTTCGAGTACTTTATACACCACTGTTCAAATGCGCATACCTGTAGACTAAAGTAAATGAATGGCAAGAACGCATTAAAAGTCTTCTATTTTCAATTAAAAAGGTGTAATTTAAAGGGCACCTATTATGCCCCTTTTTACAAGATGTAATATTGGTCTTGGGTGTCCCCAGAATGTATTTGTGAAGTTTCAGCACAGTTACTTTATTATAACCATTTGAAAATGTCATTTTTGGGGCCTGTTTTAAAAAGAGCTGTTTTGGTGTGTACCACCTTAAATATAAATGAGCTGCATATCCCCGCCCTGCCTTTGGATGAGGGCGTAACTTGCATACCTATGGCAATAAACAGTCGGTAAAAGCAGAATGGCTGAGAGTGAGAGACCCGCTGTTTTGTATGGCATTCAGCCGTACATGTTTGAACCGGAATCAGACCCAGATGATGAAGAGACTCCGGCAGAAGAAACACAATTGAGAATGGAGCAGGACGTCTCTGAATGGTTATTTGATACATTTATGTACTTATAGAGTTTTAATCGCGTCCCCTTTGCAATTATGGATGTGCAACACACACACACACACACACACACACACTGTGATAACGTTCGCGCAATTTTTTGAAACTACAAACACAAATACTGTGATAACGTTTGCTAAGTACAAACGAAATTATTTATGCGAGGGAACGGTTGCGTCATGTTGACATTACTTGTCGTACAGGTGCTTATGTGGCAAATGTGAGAGGATGGCTACAGAACCAGAAAATATATGCTGCAGGGAGATAGAACAGGTATTAATTTATTTACATTTGTAATTGTTGCTGCACGCCAATATCCCTCGTTCTACAGCTTCGTGTCGATGTGCTGGCGTTTGTATAAACATAGCAATTTTGATGTCTTGTCTTTACAGAAAACATACAGTTTTTAATACAATATCTTTAAAAATATATATATATATATATATATATACGTGTGGATACACACTATACAAACAAGGTTTAAATTATATACACAGACATTCTACGACGACGACAACAACTTTAGACGCATTTGTTATTGAATTGGCTGACATCGACTGAAATGACTATTTGCTCAAAAAACATTAAATACACTTACTTCTTCTGGAGGTGACGTTGGATCGCGAACAGTAGGCAACGATCCACACTTGAGGATTAACTTTGAAGCAAGACCTGCTTTGAATTGACCCTCGTTCTCAAAACAGTCAGTCAAAAAATGATTCGCGCAAACATAAACGTATTTTGGAATTTTGAGTGGCGCCTTTCCTTCGTAAATAAAATCCATCCACTGCGTTTTCAGTGGCTCTAATGTCGGAAGTAAGTGAAAACTACTATGTTCATTATTACATCCCACAACAGAACACTTATGTTTCTTAGGAGACATTACCGGCTGTCGTTGAAACAATGGAGGATGGTTTACAGATCACCGAGGTCGGGGTCTATGCCAAAACCAGATTGTCAATCAAACCACGTGGGTGGGGCTTAGCGCAATTCTACGTCACAGTGAGAGCAATCTTAGAACAGGGCGTTCTGAGACAGTGCTTATGAATTATTGAGATTGTAAAAAAAACACTGGGTGGATTTTTCTCATTCTAGGGTGGTTTTGCTCACACACTGCCAACACACATTTATGGTCAAACACCATGTAAAAGTGAATTTTGCATAATAGGTGCCCTTTAAGCGGCCCCTAAGTTAATAATTAACGATTTTTACAACGGAAGTGTTTAAATCAAAAACTTACATTTGCTCGATAATAACTTCTCTAGAGCTGCTGTAAAGCCAAAATAATCCCTTCATTCATTTTCCTATTATCACTGTGAAGCAGCTTTGAAACAATCTGTATTGTAAAAAGGGCTATATAAATGATAATGACTTGACTTGATTTTCACCTGAGATTTGGAGGCAGATTACAGGGGGTTAAAAATGACTACAGGGGGTTAAAAATGAGATTGGTGGGTCTATTAGTAAAATCTTTTGACTTTAGCAATCTTTGCTGCAGAGAAAAATGGGAAAAAGCACTTCTGTTTTTTGATCAAAGTTTGCATGCCTATAACTCGAAGTATTAAAGATATCTTAATTAAGATTCTGTGCCCAGTTGCATATAGCACCTTAAGTGTAATTTCCCCTTAAGATCACCCTTATGCTGTGTTCACACCAAACGCGAATAGAGCGTCTGGCACAAATGATTTCAATGTTAAGTCAATGTAAAGAGGAGGCGTCTGGAGGTCTCGCGGCGCGAATGAGGCGTTTAGCGCGGCGCGGAAGACGCGAATTCGCCTCATTCGCGCGAACTTGATGAAATTACATATGTAGCACATATCTTATATGGTCATTAAAAGTGTAAACGTCGCACTTGCACTCACGTTCGAGCTTCCAAAACAGCCTTATTCATATGGATGTCTTTCAATGAATGGACATAAATGATAGAATATTAAAAATATCTTATTTGTTATCCAAAGATGAATGAAAGTCGAATGGGTTTGGAACGACATAAGGGTGAGTGAATGACGGCAGAAATCTCAATTTTGAGTAAACTATCAATTTGAGTTTCTTGGTCTTTCTTTTTCATATTTAGTTTTCTTTTTTGTTTTCCTTATCCATCTTATGTTGTTTTCTGTGAAAACTTAGCACGATCTGTATTAACATAACGTGTCCATGACAATGGAATTTTATAACGGCAAAACCTGGGTTGCTGTCATGAAACACTTAACAGTTTAAGGAATTATATGCAACACCCTTAAGTCATTCCATTAGGCCACACTCACACTTGTCAGTCCTGTATTTGAGTCCTTAATACGGTTACGTTTACACGCAGTCACTTTGAGAGATCACTTCCGGCATCAGAGTGCAATTTCAGACCTCACACACCTTCATACATATATATATATATATATATATATATATATATATATATATATATATATATATATATATATATATATATATATATATATATATATATATATATATCACACACACTGTATAGGTCTACTTAATATTCAAATGGAATACTATACTCGTATTGTACAATTTTATTGTATAATATTAATTATTTTTGTGGTAGAAAATGTTGTGGTACCAAGGCTACTATAAAGGGGGCCCTTGGGTTTGCTATAGCCCTAGGGCCATACATGTTCTTAATCCGGGCCTGTGTATATAGTCTGTAATCTGTGGCGTTCCAACGACTCACTTGCAAAGCACATGTGAAGGATGTATTGGTGGAACGTGAGCGATGTACAAAGCCTGTAATTTACATAATAAATGATAGTTTAGCATTCATATACATCACATATATGGAAATAGTTGGATTTGTGCCGAATTGGAGAGGTAGACGACGTGTTCTTTTTTTTTTTTCGTTATGGTTCAGTCTTGCTACAGTTTATAGGATTTGTTGCCTATAGCTATAGAGGGTATGCACATTACTTCACTGTCAGCCGTTGTGACTGCAGTTATGCATCAAAATCAAGCACATATAAATGTCTGGAAACACGATTCCTGGCTGCATGTCAGTATCCATGGATTACTGGATCTTTGGTAAGTTGTAACAAAAACACTACTGAGTCCAACCTTTAGTTTAATTGTTTGTTTTACTTGTGCTTTCGCAGTTTCCCCTATTAAATCCAACCATGCAGCAGGCTCTTTTGCCACTCAGTCCGGCTGAGGGGGCGTGTTCTGGCGGGAAAGTGACGTCAATGCGTACCCTCTGTGTTTATAGTTTGTTTACTTTTTAAACCGTCTAACTAGGGCTGGGCGATAAAACGATAACGATATGTATCGCGATAGACACGTGATCGATATCAATAAAAAATGTGTTCGATAAAACGTTCGATATTTTTTTTTATTCTTCGTCGGAAGAAAACAGAGGTTGCGAAGCAAGTTTGGTTGCATTAACAAAGGCACTCGCTCTCTGGTAACCTAGCAACTTAGGGAGTGACACGCTAACAGCCAATCATGTAACAGTATCAATTTTGGTTGCGCCATTTCGTTGTCTTGTGCTGGTCTGCTGGATTCCTCTTCAGTAACCGGCGACTGATAAGCAGAAAATGAGTGCTGCAGCGAGCGAGGAAATTGTAAATAAAAAAGGAAAAGTGTTCATTGTGACTTTAGACTAGGGTGACCACCTACTATTGATCTGTTGCAGGACAGTAGATGTGATTTTGTGGGACATGAGACAGATACATTTACAACTATTACGGTATGTAAATATTGATTTACATTTGTTGGCAAACTTGGCATATGCGCCGATTAATGTTTCTGCCGGTGGGTGCCCACACTATAATGTTGCGCTTATGGCAACATTAAATCCTGGAGAGAATACAATTCTAGATTCACGGCTGCACATGCAGGAGGACAAAAGTTTGAGCGCGCAGATGTGATATCTGAGCGAGAGCGCGCGCGCGTCCAGTTTTGTGCAAGGGAATCCGCCTGTGAGTGGAGAGATTGCTCGCGCATTTGATGTGCTCTCGACATTTTTCAACATAATAACGCCATAGAACCTGCATTAGATGAAATATTGACGTGAGAAGAAAGTCGTGTCTGAATTTTGCAATTTTGTATTGGTTGAAACAAATGGAGAATATCTCGTTTTTCTGTAGGTGCTTGACCATTTCCATGTGTGGCACTTGATCGCCGCCGTTCGTTGGAAATATTTAACATCAGGATGGATGCTTTAAATCATCGATTTGGGCAGCTTTGAGCAGCTCTTGAGGTTCTTATCCAGTATGTGAGATGAAATCCTTGCTGGTGTAGTTGTGTTAACTGACTTATATTTCTTATTGTGGTATTGTAATTTCAGGGATGAAAAAAAAAAAAAACAGACAAACATAAAATGCGGGACGGGTGGTCGCCCTACTTTAGACTTATGTTTTCATTTTAATTATTTGAGTTTTCCATGGTTGTTGACATTTCTGTCTTAACTGAGAGGATTATGATCAGAGGAAGGTTAAGTTTAAAATGAAAATGTTTAAATGTAATATATTTTTCTCCTGGTCCTTATTTTAAATGGGTCATAAAAAAATCAATAATTATCAATATCGACCGATATGAAACACTGATATCGTGATACAGTTTTCAACCATATCGCTCAGCCCTACGTCTAACCGATAGTATTAATTGGTCAAAATTCTTGGTTAACAGTTAACCAGTCAATTGACCCTTCGCAAAGACCCGCCCCCCTTAGTTACTGTTGCTTTGTCCGACAAGCCGTGGCGCTGTCACACCACACGCAGTGAAAGCAAAGAGGACACTGACAACATGTAGACAGACAAGACAAAGCAGGTTACTTATAATATTAAACAAAGTCCCAGCTTTCAAACTGTGTAGTTATTAAAGAAATTCAAACAATAAAAAACGTTTTGTGGCTCTTTAATGTGTCGTGACCATAGTCGTGACAGATTGCTGTAGTGCCTCAGCTCAAGAGGCTCGTAAATCGATCATCTCTTCCTACTAGTCCATTTATAACATCAAATAAACATGAATGAACATGAGAAAGAATGTTGTTTCAAATGTGGAAATACGTCAGTATACACAATTTTTCAAGTTTAACTCCACCGAGGTTAATCTTCTAACTACTGGCTGCTTTGTCGGACAAAATGGTGGATGCGGCGTTCTGATTGGTTAGATCTCTTGTCAATCAAACTCCAGGTGAAGGGTCAATTATGAACATCCCTAATTAAAACTTTCCAATGCGGATGCTGTGCTTTATTTTCGCCACAATTCTCTCTCTCAATGAGTGGTGTTCTGGCTGTAGCATGTTTCATTTTTTTCATTTGAAAATAATAATGGCCATGTTCTGTGGTGAAGCCTCGTTTTTTTTTTTTTTTTGATGCATAGCTATGTAAGACAACCTACATGTGTTTTTTTTTTTTTTTTTTTTTTTTTTTTGGATGTATAGCCCGTTTTGTTAGGGCTGCACAATTAATCATATTTTAATCGCAATAACAATATCTGCTTCTCTCGATTGATTACAAGTAATCGTCACAATATTGGCCCGCTCATTATTTATCCTGAAAACGTGTTTTTTCTTTGGGATATGCTTGTGGTTGCCAGATGCACATGCTCCCTCTAAATGCGGAAGAAGTGCTGATGATCTGAAAACAAACATGTGCTTTGTAGTTTAGCGATCTTCACAGCGAAATTCTGCTTCAATGAAAGTGTCATACAGCCAGTCTTTGTTTCTTCGCATACCACTTGTACTATTTGTGTGACTAAATCTGCCATGATCAAACCTTCAGCGATGAATTTCAACAAATGCAACATGGATCTCCACTTTACTGTTTGCAGAATGCTCTTTTGCAATGACAGTTCAATTGGGAAAATGAACATAATTTGGAATTATTGGAAATAATATTAGGAGTCTCGCAGTTTTATCTTTTGAAGTTCCTAAAGGTTTTACCAGTTTTCATAATGTTAATCAGTTGATCATATATTGCCTCTGGGACGTTCTAAAACGCTTAACATGAAAAAGCTTAACGTGGCTTAATTGACTAAAACAGTGTTATTAACAAACCAAACTTAGTGAACACCATACTAATAAAGCATATTATGTACAGAAAAGCAGACGAGCCCAGGATATGAACGCAACATGTTTGATGAAACATTTTCCTCCCATAAAGAAAATGCTTATCATGGCTTAATGTACTAAGACAGTGACATTAAAAGACCAAACTTAGTAAACACTATACTGATAAAGCATACTATACAGAAAAATACTTAAGTAAATACTCAGCACATTTAAGCCACGTTAAGCGTTTTTCACGTTAAGCATTTTAGAATGTCCCTAGCCAAGGACATTTAAATATCAAAAAGCATCATTCTTTGCTTTACAAATTTGCAGGGCAATATAAATCTGTGGTTTGTTTCATTTGCAAACGAATTGTGTTACTTTTAAAATCTAATGTGAACACAGATTACAAAGCGCTAACCAAAACCATATGTTTTGTATTGATTTACCATCTAATGAAGTTATCATAGTTGGTTAAATGAAGTCGGTGTGCCACCTACAGGCCTTTTGGGTGAAGTGTAGGTTGGTAAATAACGTGCAAAATGGCCATAACTACATTACCCTTTTTGATATAATAATCGTGATTAACAGTTTAACCATTATCATGCAGCCCTACATTTTGTAAGCAGCAGAGCAGCTCTCCTCAGCTTGTCAAAAATGGCTTTTTACTGTGGTAGTGCTAATAAACGTTTAAACTAACATTGTGACATGCTTATTAGTGTTTTATATCTATAGATTTTATTGTAGACAAGTCAAGTGTTGATTTTAGTCTACATCGATCAAACATGGTTAACTCACTCGGCCGCTGCGGTCATCATTTTAAGAAACAAACTTGAATTTAACAACAAAGTACTGTTCTAAACATTTTTTCTAAATTAACTTAAAGGAACAAAAAGAATTACAACTAATTTTCCATTTAAAAACAAAACTGAACTATTTTAATGGCTGCATCAAAGGCTACATTATGGGGAGGATTAAAAAAAAAAGAAAAACACTGGCTCCAGTCGAGCTCGGGCTGAGAATTCTGACAAGCTGTCGGACTCTTAACTCGGGCAAGTCATGCCTGTCACTTCAAAAGTATTAAAGATATTTCAATATGAATTTAGATTCTGGTTCTTAGCTAACTCTTCTTTTGAAATCCTCATTTTCAAGGTTCAATCCCATAGATATCGGGATCTCAGTGCGGCTCCATATTCAATTTGTTGAATTTTACCCATTTTCAGTGGTCAAAACCCTAAATGTGGTTCACTTTTCACACAGCTAATAGTTATTGCATTTACAGGGTAATGTCTGAAGAATAAATAATGTTGAAACTAGAAATGTATCTTGTTTCCCTCTATCAAAACAATCGCATACAAACATTCCTCTCTGAGTGCCAAAAATCCACTGGTCAAGTTGAGGCGCATTAACTTGCTCTCAAAAGTCTATTTATTAGAATCTGTATTTTAATCAGATATCTTTAACACTTCCTGAGTTACAGACATGTAAACTTTTGAAAAATATTTTTTGGCACTCAGAGAAGTATGTTGTATGCAGATATTTTGATTAAGGGAAACAGGATACATTTCTAGTTTCAGTATTATTTGCTCTTCAGACATTCCTCTTTAAACACAATAAGCATCAGCAAATTTACCCACATTTGGTTTTTGACCATTGAAAATTCAACAATTTGGACATTGAGTCGCATTGGGATCCCCATATCTATGTGATTTAAACCATATAGGGCCCCAGTACAGTACTATGCTGATGATGAAATTTGTGTAATGACACTGTACCCTAGCATACCTGTAAAACTGTATACTTTGTTTGTTTTTTTTTGTTTTTTTTTTCACCAACAGAGGGGGCTATGTTTACATCTGAACGGTGGCTCAGTATTGGCTGGCTCCTGTGTCAGCATCACACGCATGCGTCATGCTCCTCACATGACCAGGATGTGTTTGATGCTGACGCAGGAGCCAGCTAATACTGAGCCGGCATTTGGACGCAAACAAAGAAGCTCTGTAAACAGCGTAAACGTAAACAGCTTGTCTCTCTTGACGGGAGAGACAAATTTGTTGAATAAAGTTGATATTTTTGTTTTGTTTTTGCACACAAAAAATATTCTCGTAGCCTCATAACATTAAGGTTGAACCACTGTAGTCATGTTGACTTTTAACAATGTTTTTACTACTTTTCTGGACATTGAATGTGGTAATTTCATTGCTTTCATTAGAGGATAAAAAATATCTCTCGGATTTCATCAAAATATCTCTTAATTTGTGTTCTGAAGATGAATGAAGGTCTTAGGGGTGTGAAACGACATGAGGATGAGTAATTAATGACAGAAATTTCATTTTTGGGTGAACTAACCCTTTAATGAATTTAAATTGACAGCCCTAAATAGTAGGCTATATGATACCAACAAGAATAAAAAAAAAAACAACAAAGAAAAATGTATTGTCGTTTTTTTTTTTTTTTTTTTTTCATAGATAACAAAAAGAGATTTCAGTGACATTTTGACTACTAAACTAGGAAATCTCCCCGGTTTTCAGGTAGTTGAATATGTGATTTTTTTTTATTTATTTATTTATTTATTTATTTATTTATTTTAATACTGCAGGCACTTTCGAGACACTGCAGAGTTAATTCCCCCAGATAAACGAGATCACTTGATTGATTTTTTTTTTTTTTTTAAGTAGTTCTAGAAGCCATCACTAATATTGCCTTGGCCATTTTAGGATTTAACTACAATTCTCTGTGTGCACAGACATACCACCTGGCAGAGTGCACTGTTGGTTACAGACTTTTTATTTTTTTTTATTCATATGTTTTAAACAATTTCTTTATTTGTGGAAAAAAATGCTATAGTAGGATTACAGTGCAACTAAAGTATAAATCATGTGTTTTTATTTTTTATTTTTAAGTTAAAATTATTATTTTTTATTATATTTTATTAAATATGTAATAATAATAATAATAATAATAATAATTTCATTGCAGTAATGTTGTGCTCTGTGTTATATATTATCTTTTCTTTGTGACTCCATATTGACCATGCCATGAAAAACCATATTGGTCAGCCCCTACAAGTATATGAAATATTTTTAAGGAACATTGGTGTAGTGTAGAGATAGAATTTCTTGAACACCTACTGCAGTTTGCTTTAGGCCCGTCTGACTTCAGCATGTGCAATGTGGTGGATGAGGAACTGAAAGAGGGGACATCTCATGGTGTTAAAGTCCTTTATAAGTTCCCCTGGGGCTCAGAGACCCTGGAGACACTGTGGAGCCTGGGGGATACACAACTGCTAAAGTCTCACCAAGGAACTTGCACCAAACTACAGGTAAGAGCAAAGCAAACTTAGATAATGTTTGTGTAGTTTAGTTTGTCAAATTAACTTTGTTCAAAACTATATTTTATGCACAAGGGTAAATTTCATGTAGATGTAAATTTCAGTGCAGAGATGGAAGAAAGTCTGTAGTTCCTCATGTCATCTCTGTCAGTGCAAATATGGATCTTGGAATGCTGGCTTATCTATTTAACTCATTTCAACTTCTGAAAAAAAACGACAGCAAACAGAAGCTTCATCAGAGGACGGTGAGTAAGCTTACAGTTTCCCTATTTTTTATTTTTTTTATTTTTTATTTTTTTTAAAAAAAATATGCTTAATGTGTTATTGTTAATGTAAAAAAGTCAGAGAATCTGACCAGGGTTTCTTTGCGTTGTTCAGGTTTTAAAGCTTCATCCCAGTTTAACTCCAGTGAAAGTGGCTTTGGATATGGGACGAGGCTCTAATACAGAGCTTAGACAGGTACAGAGGGATAAACATATAACTATATTTATAATTATTACTGTCTCTTTAAAAACTACAGTTGAAAAGCTCAGGATCAGTCTTGTTTACCTTTATTTTGTTTTTGAAAGAAATTAATACTTTTCAGCAAGGATGCAATAATCGCTAAAAAGTGAGAGTAAAGACTTTTACATTGTTAAAAAAAATATTTTTCCCCCCATTTATCATTCTAGTCAAGAATCCAGAAAAATACAGGTGCTGGTCATATAATTAGAATATCATCAAAAAGTTGATTTATTTCACTAATTCAAAAAGTGAAACTTGTGTATTATATTCATTCATTACACACAGACTGATATATTTCAAATGTTTATTTCTTTTCATTTTGATGATTATAACTGACAACTAAGGAAAATCCCAAATTCAGTATCTCAGAAAATTAGAATATTGTGAAAAGGTTCAATATTGAAGACACCTGGTGCCACACTCTAATCAGCTAATTAACTCAAAACACCTGCAAATGCCTTTAAATGGTCTCTCAGTTTAGTTCTGTAGGATACACAATCATGGGGAAGACTGCTGACTTGACAGTTGTCCAAAAGACGATCATTGACACCTTGCACAAGGAGGGCAAGATACAAAAGGTCATTGCAAAAGAGGCTGGCTGTTCACAGAGCTCTGTGTCCGAGCACATTAATAGAGAGGCGAAGGGAAGGAAAAGTTGTGGTAGAAAAAAGTGTACACCCTGGAGAGGATTGTAAAACAAAACCCATTCAAAATTGTGGGGGAGATTCACAAAGAGTGGACTGCAGCTGGAGTCAGTGCTTCAAGAACCACTACGCACAGATGTATGCAAGACATGGGTTTCCGTTGTCGCATTCCTTGTGTCAAGCCACTCTTGAACAACAGACAGCGTCAGAAGCGTCTCACCTGGGCTAAAGACAAAAAGGACTGGACTGCTACTGAGTGGTCCAAAGTTATGTTCTCTGATGAAAGTAAAGTTTGCATTTCCTTTGGAAATCAGGGTCCCAGAGTCTGGAGGAAGAGAGGAGAGGCACACAATCCACGTTGCTTGAGGTCCAATGTAAAGTTTCCACAGTCAGTGATGGTTTGGGGTGCCATGTCATCTGCTGGTGTTGGTCCACTGTGTTTTCTGAGGTCCAAGGTCAACGCAGCCGTATACCAGAAAGTTTTAGAGCACTTCATGCTTCCTGCTGCTGACCAACTTTATGGAGATGCAGATTTCATTTTCCAACAGGACTTGGCACCTGCACACAGTGCCAAAGCTTCCAGTACCTGGTTTAAGGACCATGGTATCCCTGTTCTTAATTGGCCAGCAAACTCGCTTGACCTTAACCCCATAGAAAATCTATGGGGTATTGTGAAGAGGAAAATGCGATATGCCAGACCCAACAATGCAGAAGAGCTGAAGGCCACTATCAGAGCAACCTGGCCTCTCATAACACCTGAGCAGTGCCACAGACTGATCGATTCCATGCCACGCCACACTGCTGCAGTAATTCAGGCAAAAGGAGCCCCAACTAAGTATTGAGTGCTGTACATGCTCATACTTTTCATGTTCATACTTTTCAGTTGGCCAAGATTTCTAAAAATCCTTTCTTTGTATTGGTCTTAAGTAATATTCTAATTTTCTGAGATACTGAATTTAGGATTTTCCTTAGTTGTAAGTTATAATCATCAAAATTAAAAGAAATAAACATTTGAAATATATCTGTGTGTAATGAATGAATATAATATACAAGTTTCACTTTTTGAATGGAATTAGTGAAATAAATCAACTTTTTGATGATATTCTAATTATGACCAGCACCCGTATATCATGATTTCCACAAAAATTAAGCAGCACAGTCATTCTAACATTGATAGTAATTCAAACTTTGACCATCCAAAACAAAAAATATCAGAAATAAATGTAGATATTTAGATAATAAATATAGATTATCAAAGTCACAGCTTGTATCGAAATATATTTGTTATTGAATCTTATTATCAATCATTGTTTTTTATTCTGTTACTTCATTGTCATTTTCAAATGTAGCTCACTCTAAACGTAAAGAGTGTTGGTAAACACATTGAAGATTTATTTATAGTCTGTCATTTCATAAAGTGATCAGCCATTTCCTCACAAAAGTGAGCATACTGAATTCATTGTGTTGAAGCCAAAGCCAAAGACAACCTGTTCTCATTCCAGTGGCCTCGTCTGTTAGGGCTCCATTCACACTCCAGATAAAAAGCACCACATAGCAACTAGGACAGTCACACACTGGACGTGTCATTCTCTACTTGCATTTGCAAGTTCAAGGTGGCAGTCAAAACAGTGAATCTTATCACCAGTATACAGGCAAAAGTTTAATGAAGTGTCATCAACGAGTTTGAAAGTTTTTGAAAAATAAGTGCAAATGATGATCTAGTGAAAGAGTGATCTATATTGTAACAATTCTGAAGCATAGACTTTATTCCAGCCACACAGTTGTAGTAGTAGTTGGGCACCCCTGACAGATGTATTCTAATTTTATTTATTTGACTGTCTTTACACTCACTTTGCGAAAACATAATGAAACATAACCTGCAAAACTGGCCAGTGAATTGATTGCGTTACCAGGCATGGTACTTAGGTAAATATAATGTGCATTGTAGCACCTATAATCTTTGTGAACTGAAACAAATTTAAACTTTTTTTTTTTATTATTTATACGAATCTTAAACTATGAGAGACTCAAACCCTCTCCATTTTGAATTGACCCAAAAACTGGAACTTTTAACAGTATTGACCATTTACTTTTGGATTAAAATTCTAATCTCAAACTTTTAGTCTAAAGAAGTCTAAGAAACAAGTGTGCACAATCTGTAATCTCTAATCTGGTGATTTTGTAATACCAATACATGTACGTTAAAAAAAAAAAAAAAAAAAAAAAAAGGTAAATTAAAAATGGTCACGCAACCTACTTTACAAATTTGTGGACCACTTAATATGGACTGACCCTAAGACAAATGTCTCTCTAAAGGTTTGTGAGGGTTTGCTCCAAGAGTTTCTTGAAGTTGGAATTTCCACATGGCCTGGATACTTGGACACAATGTCATTATCTCTGGAGAATTTACACACAAAGTAACTGACTCTATTCATATTTTCTATACAATACGGAGTCATTTTTTGAGTAAAGTTTTCATGATGAAATTAATGTTGAGAGAAAGTTTTCTTTATGCTGCAGGTATGATGAAATGGGTGTCCTCTTCACAGTGATGGTCAGTGAGAGTACTCTAAAAAGTGGCCTTCTGCTGGTCCGTAACAGAGATACCACCATCAGAGAGACCATGCACATCTCAGAAATCAAATGCTTCCTGCTCAAATACATATCTGCCTCAGAAAATATCTGACTTTTATCACCTGTGTCTCAATGGAGTACATCTTGTAAAGTACTGTAATGTGGTGATATAACTGTTGGGAGTATTGTGACTGTTACAAAATGGTTACTCTGCTTATGTAAAATGATGGTATTAGTGTATGCCATTTGAAAAAAAAAAAAAAAAATTCATATGAAACTATCAAAAGTTCCATCCTGAAATGTTTGACCATGTTAACTAATATATACTCTATATCTGCCACTTTGACTTTGCTCCAGAGTTTATGTTAATGTTATGTGGTAGGAGTTTAGTGGTTAAAAATCTGGCCCAGATAATCAAAGATTTAGGTTTCTTACACATTTTGCAAAGTTTGGAAAATGCAATGTCACCTATATTTTAAAGGTGTGAAATATGCTTGAATTTTGAATGACGTCCTTGAAAGTGTTTGATATATGTTCTTAGAATGTTCAGTGTGAGTAAAAAAAGAAAAAATAAATTTTATGTTATGGATCCCATGCACATCGTGAGTCTCATTGCTTTGCGCAAGTAGGTTACATGTGATATATGGGCCCACTTGGACGCTGGGGGGACTCAAATAACTTTGGATTTTTAATTTTTTTTATACAGGGACACATTTTAACCATTAATCATGTAATGGTTTTAAAATAAAATTTAAATATTTAATAATAATAATCCACACATAAGATGAAGTCACATGCAAAAGTATTTTGGATTAAGCTCATCTGAATTTAGTATAGTCTACATGTTTACTTTAATAGTAGATATTTACATAGGAAATAAAAACCAAATTACCCTCCTAAGTTTTTCTGATGATGGAGCATACTGCCATATAAAATATCACGTAATCGTGGCACTGCCAAAATTATGTACACTATATGTACATAATTTAAATTTTCGCATTTTATTTGTCTTATTTTTGTGAGTAGAATGAGTAAATGAGGGCTAAATCTTTTAGAGATTTACATAGGAAATAAAAACCAAATTACTCTCTTCAGATTTCTGACAATGAAGCATACTGCCATATAAAATTTCACATAATTTTTTTCCTTCCTTGTGGAACGAGCGTTTCACTCGTTTTGGTGTACTCTCCATTCAGAGTGTTACATTATAAATAATCTTCCTCATTAGTTTCATCTCCTTAGCATACCAGATAGCTTAGAAGAACTTGATGTTGCAACAGAATCTATTGACACTCTCTTTTCCAGAACTTCAGACACAGTTGCTCCTTTGCGCTTAAAAAAGATTAAAGTAAATAGTCTGTGGTACAACAAGCACACTCGGGCCCTTGAAAGAGCAGCCAGAAATATGGAGTGCAGTTGGAAGAAAACAAAACTAGAGGTTTTTCACATTTCATGGAGAGCGAGCATGATTGCGTACAGAAAGGCCTTAAAAACTGCTAGATCTGATTATTTTTCAACCCTCTTAGAAGAAAACAAACATAAAGGTATTTCATTGATACAGTGGTTAAATTAACAAGAAATAAAGCTTCAACACCAGATGTTTCCAAACAGCACAGCAGTAATGACTTTATGAACTTCTGTACTTAAAAGATTGATAATATTAGAGAGAAAATTATAACTACACAACTGTCTACTACAGTATCACATCAGTGCATTGTAGTGTCCCTGAGGAAAAACTCAATTCATTCATTGCTACACTGTAAAAAATGATTTTATGGCTAAGTAAATAAAACAGGAAAAATCATGCATCTTTTGCTAAGAATAATTTTGTAAAAATGAAAACACTAGAATATTTAGTAAAATCTAAATACATATTCAATTTTTACTAGCAAATATTAGACATCCAACAGATAAGTAAATTTTACTTGTGATTCTCTGGCATATTTACACAAATTAATAAAGTACTTGAAGCAAATTAAAAAAATCGTGTAAAATGTATGTCTTTAATCAAGGAATCTGCACGTGCGGAAAGAAGAAAACCCGCAATCATGGAGGGCTGCTCCAAAACTCCATTCCATCTGCTTTCGACAGGTAAGCAACAGTAAAAACTGCATTATATTATGATTTTTTTTTAAATTTAATTTATTCAGTAAATGTAATTTGATTCGATGATTGTGTTGTAATCACTAAATTTTGCACATTTAAAATTTAGACTGTTCTTAATGACGAGTTAGCTTCGTAAAGCCTTTCGTTAGCCTTTTAAGTTTAATATATATATATATATATATATATATATATATATATATATATAATATATATACGGCTAAAACCTTGCATGTGTAACGACTGAGACAAATCAGACACAATTATTTGTTATAGTTAATCAATAATTGTTTAAAGCACTCTGGGGCCTGTCCCCCATCCCCTGAGAAGTTCTTAGTTACAAGTTTTATTGCACTAAAGAATGTGGTTGCCACATTGAGAGCAGAGAAGAGACACATGAAAACGTGCATCTTTCCTGCATTATCCCCACATAACACAGACTCTCTTGCATTAATGTATAGACAGACTGTTCTATAAATGAACATGCACATCCCCAGGAAATGGTATCCATTATTACCGTTGCTGTATTACAATCATTGTATTCACATGTTTTATGATACATTTAAGGTAACTTCAATTATGCCATGTTTAGTGTCTATGGGTTCGTATCGGGAAGACTTAAGATTTAAGATTTAAATGTTTGTGTATGCAGTATGTCCATACCTGTGCAACACATCAGTATTACAAGAACATTTAATAGTTCTTCAAAAACTCAGCCAGTTAATCTTGCTCAGTCGTAAAAGCCCTGACAGGAGGCGTGTTGTCACCCGGAAATACAACATCTTCATTGGTCCGGTCAACAACTAGGAGGTGTGATTTTGACCAGAGGTTAAAAGCCAGTGAACAATGCCACTCCCTCTCTTTCCTTGCTTCTTGGATGACTGAAGAGACCCCCTTCTTGCTGCAGGCCTTGGCCTACAACCCAGCCATGTGTTCATCTATAAGTTGTTTCATAGTACTTCATCTAACACAGAAGATACTGGCAACAACTTCGGACTGAATCAAGATTTCTCCTCAGCCTGCAGATCCGATGCTCCTCAGCCTAAAGGCATCTTGCAAGTATCGTACATTTGAACACTAAACAGCGATTTAGTATTAATTTGTAAAACTTACCTTTGTCAGCAAAGGTGTTTTTATTACTGAGGAAACTGATGATTCTTTTCCAGATTGTCTTTGACTTTCTCTTATAGCTCCATTAACTGTTCCACTTCCGGTTCAACTCTGTCATTGCTCATTCTTACTTACGTATGTGTGTGACCTGCATGTATTTTATGTGTTTGTTAGTTTAGTTATGTGTTTGTGAGTTAGTTAATAAAGAATTGTGCACAATACATGTTTGGTTCTGACTCCGTCTGCTAATAAATTGCCTCTTAAGTGATTTAGATCCTGACTACATGCTCTGAGTAGTACTGTACAATAAGAACGTTGTTTTTCCATAACCTGTAAATGGACATTTCTTAGAATTAGTAAACAATCAACACTGAGTGTCCACTGGATGAACAGGTTAATTGACTGTAATATTAATCTTAATGTAGCTACATCCAGTTAATCTGATTAACTGATTTACATATTCGTAATTAATCATAATTAATAATCATAATGAGTTATGAATAATTATTAATATTTCCCCTTTGAGTTAATTCGCTACACATGGGTTACTTAAATCGTGATCTTTTTGTTTAATGTGTTATTTTGCAGCCACAAATTAACGATAACGTCACGTGAGCATGTTTATGTTTCCTCATTTTAAATAACGTTAAGTTGTGCACAATAGAATTCATTCTTTATTAAATAGTTTCTCAAGATTTACTAAATTGAGGGAACGAATTACTAATTCGTGGTCACGATATATTTATCCACATGTTGTGTGCCACATGCTAGCATTAATGTGAGGAAATGGAGACGAGAACTTGTACGGTCATGCAGGATGTTTTAATGTGTTTGATCTGATTTGGTACGTTATAGCCTATAGTTATGACATTTTGTTGTTGAGTTTCTTTTAATCACTTCATTTAACAAAAGTTTTGTGTGATCTCATTCTGGGCGACAGGCTGAACAGTAAAAACTGTAAAACTCAGATGCTTCTGGGGGTTGTTTTTATGTCTCCATTTCAACAAAATTCCCCATTAGTTTCATTTTAAAATGAGTGAAATGAATAATGTTTGCAAATACTATTAATTTAAAAATATTTGCTGTTTATTGATTTTGTTTTTTGTCTGTTTTCTTAATTTCAGAATCCTTTGTGCCTTTGCTGTAAACCAGTCGAGAGGGACAGAAGAGAGAGACCGAACACAATGAATTATTGCTCTTAAAGGGTTAGTTCACCCAAAAATAAAATTTCTGTCATTAATTATTCACCCTCGTGTGGTTCCACACCCGAAAGACCTTTGTTCATCTTTGGAACACAAATTAAGATATTTTTGATGAAATCCGAGAGGTATATGACTCATCCATAGACAGCAATATAATCAACACTTTCAAGGTCTAGAAAGGTACTAAAGACATTGTTAAAACAGTCATGTGACTGCACTGGTTCAACCTTAATGTTGTGAAGAGACGAGAATACTTTGTGCCCAAAAACAAAACAAAAATAACAACTTTATTTAACTTCAGTTAATTTATTTAACTTCAGTTAAAAACAACTTTATTTAACTTTATTTAATCTTCAGTTCTGTGTCATTATGCTACACTCTTTACGTCCAGCGGTTCCAGGTTCTACGTCGGAATGCCGGCTCAGTATTGATCAGCACAATGCATGCATGTGATGCTGACGCAAGAGCCGGCCAATAATGAGTCAGCGTTCTGACGTAGAATCAGGAAGCGCTGGATGTAAACAACGTATGAGAATGACACAGAAGAAAAGATATTGTTGAATAAAGTCCTTATTTTTGTTTTGTTTTTGTGCACAAAAAGTATTCTCTTTGCTTCATAACATTAAGGTAGAACCACTGCAGTCATGTGACTATTTTAATGATGTCTTTAGTACCTTTCTGGACCTTGAAAGTGTTGATTATATTGCTGTCTATGGACAAGTCATAGACCTCTCGGACATCATCAAATATATCTTAATTTGTGTTCTGAAGATAAACAAAGTCCTTACGGGTGTGGACGACATGAGGGTGAATAATTAATGACAGAAATTTTCATTTTTGGCTGAACTAACCCTTTAAGTCCACACAGGTTTACAGTTGATTTTTATATTGATTCGGCATTTTGATATGAACACCTGAAGATACTGAATTGATTGTTGATGAAAGTATTTATGTGAACCTGTTGTTGAGGAAGAACAAGATTTTGTCAAAATAATCAACAGTTTGCTAGTTTGCAAGTTGGCTTGCCTTTTTCTTAAATTTAGAAGTGTTTCAAAATGTTTTCATACTGAGAATAAGAAGCTGTCTGATCGATGCATAGAACTGCTAATTTTAGAGTTCTAATATGTGTTTAATGTGTAATTGATGTTTATCATTGTGCAAGCTGCTTAAACCTTTAAAGTGATCTTAAGCATTATAGGTTTCTGTAAATGCTTGTTATTCCTTGGATTGTTATTCCTTCTTAATAAATGACTCTTAACTGCACATTGTCTCAGTATTATTTTGTCACATTATGGGGCGGTTTCCCAGACAGGGTTTAAATTAAGCCAGGATAGGCCTTAATCCAGAATAGTTAATCGTGGTTTAAAAACGTCTCAGGTTACGTATGTAACCATAGTTCCCTGAGAACCAGGGAACGAGACTCTGTGTTTGATTACACAATGGGGGAACGTCACACGTGACCCGGTGTCTGAAAGCAAAACTATCCAACAACTCCAATCCCTATTGGTCGGCGACAGCCTATGACGTAATATGGCGTGACCCGGAAGTGTAAAGGAGCACCTGGAGAAACAGCCAGCATCTATCGTCTTGAGGGACTGTTCTGCAGGCAGGCAGCCCAAAGCATGGCAAGGAAACGCAGAGTCTCGTTCCCTGGTTCTCAGGGAACAATGATTACATACGTAACCTGAGACGTTCCCTTTCGAAAGGGAACTCCCTCTGCGTTTGATTACGCAATGGGGAACGATATACCCATGCTGCCATGCTTGAGAAGAGTGCCAAAAAATATGGCTAACAAACGTTGAGCGGTTTTGAAGGAAACGCTTAGCAACTCACCCTCGGGTCACACCAGGCTGTCAGTGACAGCATTCCCTATGGCCAACAGCCCAAGCTGAGCCTACAGAAGGCCTTCCAGAGAGAGAAGGCCTACTAAGGCCGCTAGAGGCATCTGAGACCAACTTTTCCACAGACAAAGTGGTTTCTTTAACCCTCAGGGGTCTGAGGATTTTTGGGGCCCTGGAGAAGTTTTGACATGCCCTGACATTTGTGCTTTTTTCAGTTGTTCATAAACATATTAATGACAAAAGTGTCATTACACTGTATTCAGCACAAACTAGGCTACAATAATATGTGAGGAACATGTATGTACATGTTTGTGTTTTTGAAGGAATAACATTTATGTGTGGTTATTGAAAAAACAAAAAACTTAAGTCACTGAAATAAGGCCAAAAAAATATATATTAAAACTGTGTTCACAAGGATTCTGGGTATTGGAGGTTGTAGACTAGAGTTTTTGCTTCAGAATGAAGTAAAAATTATCCTTCCTACTCCTTCATATAAAACAATAGAGAGATTTAAATTTTCTAAGACACTTTTGGTCAAGAAACACAGTATGCATGGAGGCGTGAATCCTCATGTATAATGGGTGATTCTCACCTGAGAAGACAAAAGAATTGAATAATAATGACCTGAAATGACTTGCATATTAATGAGGCCTTTCAGTCAGGTAGGCTGTGAAAAAACTCTCTGTGATCATGCTGCTAACAGGATTAAAGTCCACTCAGGACAAAAAAAAAAAACATGATTTTTGTGATCTCATGCATGCACATGATATGAAGAAAATTTTATATAGGCCTATGTTAAATTACACTACCAGTCAAAAGATTGAACACATTGCCATTATAATGTTTTTAAAAGAAGTCTCAAGTCTCTAACCAAATAATGGTTTTCTATTTTAATATACTTTAAAATATAATGTATTTCTGTGATGCAAAGCGTCTGAACATTCCTACCTCTAGGGCATTTCATATAGGCTACTATATTTGTTATATTATAGAGCCTAAATGTTGATGTGCAGTTGACAAACTATACATCATTAAAAAGATCTAAGACTCAAGCTTCACATTTTGACTCTTAAAATCTTATATTGACCATAATTTCTTAATATGCTTAAAAGCATACACATTTGGAGAAATATTGATGGATTCTCATATGTTTATATCAATTTTCTATACAGAGGAGTAATATTTATTATTCTATATTTATTGTCATCATTATGAGCGCTGGATGCTGTGTTTTTAATTCATACTTGAGCCGGAGGGCGCTCTGCCCCTTTTGTCCACAAATACCTCAGTAAAAGAAGAGGCATATCATGTGACAATCAAGGAACTAACAGAGGCAAGAGATCGCTAAATATGGCTATTCAAAACACTTTTGAAGACAATAAATACACGATTGAGATGACGAATGCATGTATTGACTGAATTTGCGTTTGAATAGCGGGCGTGGCTGCATTAGCGGATAATGAGCTGAATCACAGACTTCTGACATGGCTCTCTTTTCATACAGATTACATAAACACAGAAGGTTTGTTTTCGATTTGACTTATATGTTTTAAAACCTGACATCTTAACATTTTTTTAGACATAAGTGTAATTTTTTTGTCATTAGTATTCACTAAGTTACAGTTCATTTTCTAAGAACTATCAGATTGGACTTCATTCAGAGGGAGACGAGAGATCACGCATCATGTTAGTTTTCTTTATTTTACAAAAAGCACAACATTTTGTTTTTACTCTGAGTGTATACAAATGAAAGAAGATATTCCACAGATTAAAATGGTGTATAACTCTTAATTGTATGTGCAACATTGACGGAGTATTTTGAGTCTCTTTCACACTGATAAGAAAAAAACCACGGTGGTATCGCCGGCGATACCCTCAGACCTCAGAGTGTTAAGGGAATGAAGCCAGGGAACCAAAGAGAACCCCGTCCAGTCACTAGAGGGGAATGAAGTCACCCCCAATGCCACCAGGGAGGCCGACCTGGTCTGTCATAGGACAAACTTAGTCTTGGCCAATCCTGTCTGAGTACAGAATCTCCATAACGCATTCTTCATAGAAGAGAGCAGGTAAGAGTGACTGCAGAAAGGCAGGAGCAACTCAGACCCACGCGTAGAGACGGGCATCCTGGAGAGCAGAACTCAGCTAAGTGTAATGACCCCTCGTATTGAGGGGAGAATAATCCACTCATCCTAGGATCTACTCAGCGCTTAATTGACGCACTGAGGAGGCTGTGCGCTAAACACCTGATGCTTCAGGGAGGCACAAACCAGCCTAGGGCTGAATCTTTAGGAGCATGCTTAATTAGGGCCTACCACCATGATCAGCTTAGGGAGCTAATCACTATTACATACATAATCTGAAAGGGAAGTACAAAGCTCACCTAACAGGTAGACCATGCAATGGGCACATACTCATGGAGGCCAAAGAGGGGCCTACAGCATGAAAGTAACTGAATATGAAACAGAAGTATATTCAGAAAGTGGCCTGGAGGGGCCACTCTGAACACCTGTCTTGCTGGCAGCAGACAGGCAACTTCAATGGCAGCATAAGAGGTTGCAAAGTGCCCGGATGATAATCTACCCAACACAATCCAACGAGCAGTGTACTCAGTAAAAGCACCTTTTTACTCTTTCAAGCAAGAGGAGTACAACATACGCCAACACATAGTCGAGGAAGGCCCGTGCGGGCCTATCACCTCAACAGACACGTGGCATCAGCTCGTGGCAGTGTTCTTAGGCACCGAAGAACGATAAATAACCGACACAAAGGAGGTTAAATAACATCTGGGTCCCTGGCCAACCAGAAGTGTATATAAACGGTTCTCAGAGAGAAATACACGTCAACATGTACCACTATGTTGAAAAAGGCGGCCCATAGGGCCTAGCAACCTTTAGGCATATGGCATAAGTCCAGTGGCCATCTCTAGGAGCATTGAATAGATCCACCTTAGAGATCTAGGTGGCTATTAGCTCAAATAGCGTAAGATCAGGCTCAGAGAGACAGATGCAGTTCAAACCAAACCTCAGCTAAAAAGGTGGCCTATAGGGCCTATAATCTCAGCAACAAGTGGCATTCAGCCCATTTGTCCATATTCTTTTTAACACACACTGTGCCAACATGTAAACTAAAAGGAGGCCTTATTAGGGCCTACCGTAGTAAACACATGGCATCAGCCAGTCCAAGACCATATCAACCATCAGGCCATGCATTCAGTGGAAAACCTTTCACGCACTACTTAGAGAAGGAATGAACATTACGCCGCCATACTCCACGAGAGGCCTGCTTGAGGCCTACTCAACAGAGGTGGGGTGTGGCCAATGGTGGTATGAGTTCTCGGATTCCCAGGCATTCCACCAACAAGTCTACAATCTTAGCAACAAGTGGTGTTCAGCCTGTTTGCAGAATAAAACACAAACTGTGCCAACATGTGAACTAGAAAGGAGGCCTGTTGGGGCCTACCATTCTAATGACATGTGGCTTCAGCTTGTGAATACTGTAAACTATGTGAGCAAACTATGATCAGCTAACAGCACTTGTTAGAAATACAATTGCTAACTAGAAGGAGGCAAATTAACCATAAGAGCCTACAATCAAAGTTACATGCAATATAGCTGTTAACAAGATCACAAAAAGGGAGCTAATAGAAACCAGCTTTGCTCAAAAAGTGGTTCTATACTACCCTGAGTATGCAATCCAACAGGTGATGCACTCAGTAACCTACAAATGGGGAATATTAGTTCACCAATGTCTCCAAAAGCAGCTACTTAAAAAGCCTGCTAATATGAGAACAGGTGCTAACCTGTGGCAGCATAAGTAAGCTCACATATAATGTAGGGCAAGAGTCTAGAACTTCAAAGCAATTTTACACAATGCTTTGATGTATATGCTATTTTTAAAGAGGAAAATAATTTTCTCCCTACAGATTCTCAAATCTGTACTGAGCCATAGAGGACGGATGCTAAACATTAGCAACGTCAACTCAAACTTGATAAAAGAAAACAAGTAGCTCAGAGGAAAGAACACATTTTCCATAGCATAAAAGTTCTAGAAAGTGGGGCCTAGCAACACTGCATAACTTATCTACGCAAAGACAAGGGCCTACCACCTGAGATAACAGCATCAGGAAGTCTAAAAACAGTCTACAACCTAGCTGTTAAACTCAACAATTGCACCTACATAGCAAGGGGAAAATGGGCATATGGCCTAACAACTCCCTCGGGAGGAGGCCAGAACTAGGAACTATACAACCTGACAAGGGATAGTATACATAGGGTTATATGTAAATAACACACCTAACCTAGCTCTAGCCTGGCCGCTAAGCTATGGGCCTTCTTACAGGGCCACAAGCCCAGTGAAGCCTGGGTTTCACCTCCACATCTCATGGATAAGAGAAAGAAAGTGAAGCTCACAAGCAAACAAATGTCATACGGCTGATTAGGGCCGATCTAAACATTCATATTAACTGAAGTGATGAGTGCTAACTCAAACTACTCTAGAAAACAGCAGATGAGAAGCTACTCTAAACAGGTGGCTAAGAGGCGGCCATTTTGTGGCCTGCACAACATATACTCTAGCCAGTCTGTCAACTTCAGTTTACCCAAAACCCCCCTAATTTTTTGACTACATGCTCAGAAAACTATACAGGAAAATAAGGTCTTATTTTAATTACAAATAAAATATAGACCCCCCCTGCAGCTCAAAGACTGAAGACTCCTAATGCTCCTTTTTTTTTTTACATGAAAAGATGGAATCTAAGGTTCTTTAAAGCTTAAAAAATCCTCTTACTATCAAACAGAAACAGCGGGCTGACATAAATAATCACTATGGGCCCAGCCATCAGTCTGACCATAAGAAGCATGATATATGTTTATATAAACACGCATATATATATATATATATATATATATATATATATATATATATACAGGAGGTGGAAGAAGAAGAGGAGAGGGTAGATATAAATCGCCCTAAGTAGCTGGGGGATTGATTACAAACGCAACGGTGTTTACAATCGATCACCCATCTCACTCTCGCTCCTTCCTCCTCCTGTCTGTCTGGGTTCAGATACAAATCTGAACGGCTAGGGGTTTTTCCATGCCCTCCCGATCTCAAACGCGGAGATCAGAAAGGAATGGAAAGTCATGGAAGCTGCCGCATTAATGGACAGAAAGGAACCGCTTGTGAAGCCGTCCGCGCACGGCCCCTTTCTCTCACGGCAGCTGCAGCCCACCGAGAAGAGCGTCCCAAACACACAGCAGCTCACATACACCAGCCCCAGGGAAGTTAGAGAGAGAATACAATTCTCTCAAACCTCCCAACGAGCTCATCTGCGAGCCCTATGACTGCAGCCACCGCTATGCCTCAGCACAAACAGGGCCAGAATCACCAGGCACAGATGCAGACAGCTCTTCCCTCGGGAAGAGTGCCAAACGAGAACGGAGCGTCCTGATAGAGAGACGCTCACAGTAAACAAAGACAAACACACAGACAGCGCCCTCAAGCACTGTCTATGTGCACTCCTCTCCAGACAGAAAACGCCCAGAAAAATGTGTATATCAAGTGTCAAACCCTGGGACACGGATGAACACACTCTCTTGAACGTTTGTAAGGCATATATAAAAACCCTACCGGAGTCGATATAGTCGCGATCAGACAGAACAGGACCGAAAGACAATGAGATGCTGGCTGTTTCTCCAGGCACTCCTTTATACTTCCGGGTCGCGCCATATTACGTCATAGGCTGTCGCAGGCCAATAGGGATTGGAGTTGTTGGATAGTTTTGCTTTCAGACACCAGGTCACGTGTGACGTTCCCCCATTGCGGAATCAAACGCAGAGCGAGTTCCCTTTCGAAAGAGAAATGGCTTTCTGAAACACAGATTAAGTACAGATCACTAAAACCTGGACTATGGAGTCTTGATTTAAAATAAACCAGATTAATTTAAAACCAACTGTGCAAATCTGAATTAGCAAGAGAGGTTGAGAGAGGTTGCCTGTAAAACATGGAATGAACCAAGAAAAGCTTAAAATTGCATGGAACTGAGAAACAAATCCAAGAAAAACAAATGCCTGGAAATGAATTATTTTTAAATAGATTAGTTGTGTATATATATATATATATATATATATATATATATATTAGTAATGCTTTTGTTTTGTCTTTTACATAGAAACAAACTAAACACAATATACACATAAACATTTACACATGTGATAATCAGTGTTGGCAGTCTAGAAATGATACTGGTTTGAACCAAAGCTCTATCATAGTGATTGCTTCATTATATAAAAAAGACAATTCTTGTTAGCAGGTCCTCAACCCAAACACAAGCTCTACACTTCACCACAACAGTAATCACCAAAAAACACTATCATAATAAAAACTTTTACATAATAGAACATTAAACAGTAAGAAGTCTCTCCATATTCTCATCTTTCTAAAAAAATGCATAAAATAACACTTTTTCAACATTTACTCTCTCACTTCAGCCCGGTATGCAAAGCATGATGGGAAGTGAAAGTCCTGTTTGATTGGGTTACTTGACTGAAACATGTTATTTCAAAATGAAAACATCAAGTGATTTCTAGCAACTATTTCAAGTAAATTTAACATGAAGCAATCACATTTGAACCAGAAAAAATGGTGTTAAATCAAATTAAATTGTTTAAATAAAGTGAACAGCATCCAAAATAAATAACAAAGCTAAATATATATATATATATATATATATATATATATATATATATATATATATATATATATATATATATATATATATATATATACAGTGTTGGGAATAGTTAACTGCATGTAGCGGCGCTACTAGTTTAACTACATTTTTCAGTAGCTTGTATGTAGTTCAGCTACTTTTAAAGGTGCCCTAGATTGTTTTTTTACAAGATGTAATATAAGTTCTAGGTGTCCCCTGAATGTGTCTGTGAAGTTTCAGCTCAAAATACCCCATAGATTTTTTTAGCTGGCTATTTTGGGGCATCATTAACTATGCACTGATTTTTTCAGCACGGCCCCTTTAAGAGATGCGCTCCCTCTGCCCCACGAGCTCTCGACTATATATACATCGCATAAACAAAGTTCACACAGCTAATATAACCCTCAAATGGATCTTTACAAGATGTTCGTCATGCATGCTGTATGCATGCTTCGAATTATGTGAGTAAAGTATTTATTTAGATGGTTGTTTGATTCTGTGTGAGTTTGAGGCTATGCTTTGTGGCTAAAGCTAACATTACACACTGTTGGAGAGATTTATAAAGAATGAAGTTGTGTTTATGCATTATAAAGACTGCACGTGTTTAAAAATGAAAATAGCAACGACTCTCGTCTCTGTGAATACAGTAAGAAACGATGGTAACTTTAACCACATTTAACAGTATATTAGCAACATGCTAATGAAACATTTAGAAAGACAATTTACAAATATCACTAAAAATATCATGATATCATGGATCATGTCAGTTATTATTGCTCCATTTGCCATTTTTCGCTGTTGTTCTTGCTCGCTTACCTTGTCTGTGCACAGATCCAGCCGTTAATACTGCCTTTCCTTGTCTAATGCGTCGAATGGGCTGGCATTATGCAAATATTGGGGTCATACATATTAATGATCCCGACTGTTACGTAACAGTCGGTGTTATGTTGAGATCCGAGTGTTTTCCGGAAGTCTTTTAAACAAATGAGATTTACATAAGGAGGAGGAAACAATGGGGTTTGAAACTCAATGTATGTCTTTTCCATGTGTGACTGTGTGTGTTTGTAGATGGAATAGATTCACTTAGAGATCAGGTGGATGGTCACTCAGGGTTTCTTTTACTGTATCTGTGACAAGAAGACTGGGAAAACAGCACCAAAAGGCTCATCGGCATACAGCATACAGCGCATCGATGTCGCATTTAACGTCAGCAGGACGAGCTATTAGACTCTGATTATATACATTTTCTCAAATTGAGCGTGAACATATAGTGGAAAAATTCTTAATAAAGCATACATCCATGAAAATAAAATATAAATCAACTAAAGGTTAATGTCCGTAGAAGCTGTGGCCACCTCGCCTTGGATTTGACTGGTAGAGCTCTTATCATGTTCCCCAGAGTCCTGTTAAAACGTTCTGCTAAACCATTACCCATAGGGTGGTACGGTGTGGTGTGTGATTTTTGAACACCAGCCATCTCAAGTAGGTTCTTGATGATCTTACTTTCAAAGTTTGCACCCTGGTCTGAATGTATTCTCTTTGGAAATCCGTAAATGCAAAAGAAGTCATTCCAAAGGCGACGAGCAACTTGTTTAGCAGACTGGTTCTGACAAGGGAAGGCATGTGCCATCTTAGAGAAATGATCCGTTACTACTAGGACATCAACGACTTTTCCTGAAATCTGTTCAGCACTCCAAAAATCTATACAAATGAGCTCCATCGGCTCAGAGGTCCGAATGTGCTCAAGGGGCGCACGAGCATCTGGCTCTGGAGTTTTCCTGACAACACATCTCTGGCAGTTCTTTACCTAAAGCTTCACATCCTTGCTCATCCCTGGCCAAAAGAATCTTGCAGCTGCAAGGGAGAGAGTTCTTGCACACCCCTGGTGTCCGGCGGCATCATGAACACCACGGAGAACATCATGCTTTAGAGAATCAGGTACAACATACTGAAAGAGTTTTCTATTCATCAGCCGATCCTTCTTCACTCTGTACAGCACATGATTACGAATCTTTAGCTTTTTCCAGTGCTTCAAAAGGTTTGTTACAGAGCTAGGTTCCTTTGCTCTCTCACTCCTTAAAGGACGTTTATGTCTGAGAACATAGTTGATGACTCTATCGACTATGTTGTCCTGCTCTTGAAGACTGGCGAGTCTGGAAAACGGGATTGCAACAGATGGCTCTTCAACGGGGAGCTGGAGTGCCGTTGGACTGGCTACGGGCAAAGGACTAACTCCACCATCGCAGTGAGCACCTAGGGAAGCAGAAACTTCAGCAGCATCAAAGGATCTGGGACATGAGTCATTCACATTATCTTGCAGCTCATTCTCAGTTTTGCCTTCACTGGCAGCCTGCACATTCTGACAGTTGTTAGTGACACGAAAGGCATCTTGCACAGTACCGGTAACAACACCATTGACTTCATCCAAGAGAGAAACGTATGGTTCTTTCAACAGACGATGGCTGACACAAGACTTAACAAAGGGCTCTCTGCTCAAAGCATCTGCAACAACGTTCTTCGTGCCTGGCACATACTTCAGGTCAAAGTCGTATGCAGCGAGCTTCACCACCCATCGCTGTTCACACGCGTCCAATCTGGGTTTGGTTAGAATATAGGTCAAGGGGTTATTATCAGACCATGCTGTGAAATGTCTCCCTTTTAGCCAGTGGCTAAACTTGTCACAAATAGCCCACTTTAAAGCCAGAAATTCGAGTCTGTGTGCTGGGTAGTTCATCTGAGACTTCGAGAGTGTTTTGCTTGCAAAAGCAACTGGGCGTGCAATTTTTTCATCAGGGGGTACCTGAGATAACACAGCTCCTATGCCATCCAATGATGCATTAACAGAGAGAATGAAGGAATGGCTGAAATCTGGGTGAGCGAGAGTCACACTGTGCAGAAGTTCTTGCTTTAAGATTTCGAAAGCGTCTTGGCACTCACTAGTCCAATCATCAGGTGAAAGCTTCACAACACTGAGTTGCTTCCTCATACGACCACACTTCCTCTGAACTTTATTCTGTGACCGATCTGATAGGAGACTGAACAGAGGTTTCGCCTTAGCAGAACAGTCCTGAATGAAGTGCTGGTAGTATAAAATCATACCCAGGAAAGATCTGATCTTCTTTTGAGAAAGGGTTATATCATCAGCTTCCATGAGGTCGATGGTCTGGATGTCATTGATGACCTTAACTTTCTCTGGGTCAGTCTGAACACCATGCTCAGTGACAACGTGTCCCAAGAACTTAACACATCTTCTGAGGAACATGCACTTCTTTGGAGCCAACTTTAAGTTGTGTTTAGACAGTCGTGAGAAAACCAGCTCTAGTCGATCAAGAGCTACCTGCTCATTAGCAAAAACCATCAAATCGTCTAAGTAGCTGAGAAGGCTAGTCAAGTCAAGTCAAGTCAAGTCACCCTTATTTATATAGCACTTTTTACAATGCAGATTGTGTCAAAGCAGCTTTACATTGATAATTGGTATATAATTTTTCCTTTTAAAGAATAGTGTCAATGCAGGCAGATCAAAAGCACTGTTGAATAAATGTCAAGGATACTGTTGAATATCAAATGTCAAGTCAAATTAAATTAAATTAGATCTGCACAATTAATCGTATTTTATCACGATAACGATATCTGCTTCTCTCGATTGATTTTAAATAATCGTCACGATATTGGCCCGCTCTGTGAAAATGAACATAATTTGGAAATATTGGAAGTAATATTAGGAATTTCGCTGTTTTATCTTTTGAAGTTCCTAAAGGTTTTACCAGTTTTCATAATGTTGATCAGCTAGAAATGATTTTTCTTTGCTTTACGAATTTGCCGGGCAATTTGAATCTGGTTTGTCTTATTGCAAACGAATTGTGTTGCTTTAAAATCTATCAAACTGTGGCACTGGCTGTCGTGTTGATGATGCCTTCACAATGGATGATCTAATCGACTCGATCTCTGCTGATACTTCAGGGCTGCGTTGTGGTTGTGTCAAGGCACCGGTCCTTGGTCTCATCTGGAAACGGCCCCGAATCCGGTTGACTACGGTAAACCTCGGGATAAACAGAAAGACTAATATTAGCGTAGATGCCATTCTTTTTCTGATGTAACAAGTACATCTGGTGTTATAGGAAGTGTTCCCGGTTCCGGCTGAACTAATTTATGCAGCCTAATAATCCTTTAACGGATTTGAAAATATAAATATATAATGTGTTATGTGTATGCCAGGTTAAAGAGATGCGTTTTTAGTCTAGATTTAAACTGACAGAGTGTGTCTGCATCCCGAACAATGCTAGGAAGGTTGTTCCACAGTTTAGGTGCCAAATAAGAGAAGGATCTACCACCTGCGGTTGATTTTGATATTCTAGGTATTATCAGCTGGCCTGAATTCTGAGATCGCAATAAACGTGAAGGACTATAATGCATTAAGAGCTCACTCAGGTACTGGGGGCTAAACCATTTAGTGCTTTGTAAGTAATTAACAAGATTTTAAAATCTATACGATGTTTAACAGGAAGCCAATGCAGTGATGACAGAACTGGGCTAATATGGTCATACTTCCTAGTTCTAGTAAGAACTCTAGCTGCTGCATTTTGTACGAGCTGTAGTTTATTTATCAAGCGGGAGGAACAACCACCCAGTAGAGTGTTACAGTAATCTAACCTTGAGGTCATGAACGCATGAACTAACTGTTCTGCATTCTTCATTGAGAGCATATGTCGTAGTTTAGATATATTTTTAAGATGGAAGAAAGCGGTTTTACAGATGCTAGTAACATGGCCTTCAAATGAAAGATTGGTATCGAAGAGCACACCCAGGTTCCTAACTGACGACGAAGACTTAACAGAGCAGCCATCAAGTGTTAGACAGTATTCTAGATTATTGCGTGAAGTTGTTTTTGGTCCAAAAATTAGAATCTCTGTTTTTTCTGAATTTAGTAGTAGGAAATTACTGGTCATCCAGTTTTTTATATCAGCTATGCATTCTGTTAATTTTGTGAATTGGTAAGTTTCGTCAGGGCGTGAAGAAATATAGAGCTGAGTATCATCAGCGTAACAATGAAAACTAACGCCATGCTTCCTAATGATATCTCCCAAGGGTAGCATGTACAGAGTGAAAAGCAATGGTCCTAGTACTGAGCCTTGCGGTACTCCATATTTAACTTGTGACTGATATGACATCTCATCGTTTACTACTACAAACTGATAACGGTCAGATAAGTATGATCTGAACCATGCCAATGCAATTCCACTAATGCCAACATAATTTTCAAGTCTATTTAAGAGAATATTGTGATCGATAGTGTCAAATGCAGCACTAAGATCCAGTAACACTAATAGAGAGATACAACCACGATCTAATGATAAGAGCAAATCATTAGTAAGTACCTAGGGTTGTGTTTATTTTCTTCTAAGAGTTTTGAAAAATAGGCAGATCTAGCAGTTTTTAAGGCCTTTCTGTACTCAATCATTTTCTCTCTCCACGAAATGCGAAATACTTCTAGTTTTGTTTTCTTCAAGCTACGCTCCATTTTTCTGGCTGCAGTTTTTAGGGCCCGAGTCTGCTCACTGTACCATGGCATTGGATTAAATTCCTTAATCTTTTTTAAACGCAAAGGAGCGACTGAAAACTGGCGATGAAACTGATCAGGAAGGTTATTTATAAAGCGATCTTTAGTGGTAGAAGTGATGGTTCTACCATATTTATGGCAGGGAGGCAGTTTAGCCTCTTTAACTAAATGTAATATACACGAGACTAGATAATGATCTGAGATGTCGTCACTCTGCTGCAGAATTTCAACGACGTCAATATCAATTCCATGTGACAATATTAGATCTAAAGTATGATTACGACAATGAGTGGGTCCTGACACGTGTTGTCTAACACCAATAGACTTTAGAATGTCCGTAAATGCTAATCCCAATGAGTCTTTTTTATTATCTACATGGATATTAAAATCACCAACAACAAGGACTTTATCTGCAGCTAGTACTAACTCTGATAGAGAATCAGCAAATTCTTTAATAAAGTCTGTATGGTGTCCTGGTGGCCTGTATACAGTAGCCAACACAAATGTCAACTTACATAATGTTACGTAAAGCACCATCACTTCGAAGGAATTATATTTGGAAGACTTTTGACTAATACTGTAAATATTACTATAAATTACAGCAACACCTCCCCCTTTGCCTTTCTGTCGAGGATTGTGTCGATAATCATAACCTTGAGGGCTGGACTCATTTAAAGTAATGTAATTGTCCGGTTTTAGCCAGGTTTCTGTCAAACACAGCACATCTAGATTATTGTCTGTGATAATATCATTTACAATAAGTGCTTTTGAAGAAAGTGATCTAATATTTAACAATCCAAGCTTTATCATTTGTTTATCATTATTATCTCGATTTTTTATTTGTTGAACATCAATTCAATTTTTTCCATTAAATGGGTTTGGAAGTTTTTTGTTTTTATTAATTCGGGGTACAGACACAGTCTCTATGTGATAATATCTAGGTGTAAGAGTTTCTATGTGTTGGGATTTATCTGACTTCTGTAACGTGAGGCAGCTAGCAGACGGTCGGTTTAGCCAGTCTGTCTGCTTCCTGACCTGGGCCGTAGTTTGTCATGTTTCAGCTCTAAGACTATGTGCCATATTACTAGAGAGAAGAGCAGCACCATCCCGGGAGGGATGAATACCATCTCTTTTCAACAGGTCAGGTCTGCCCCAAAAACTTTTCCAATTGTCTATGAAACCTATATTATTCTTCGGACACCACTTAGACAGCCAGCCATTGAGTGATGATAATCTGCTAACTATCTCATCACTCCGACGAACAGGAAGGGGACCAGAGCAAATTACTTCTCCTGACATTGTACTTGCGAGTTCACACACCTCTTTAATGTTAATTTTAGTGATCTCCGACTGGCGAAGTCGAACATCATTTGTGCCGACGTGAATAATAATTTTAGAGTATTTACGATTAGCATTAGCCAGCACTTTTAAATTTGCTTTGATGTCAGGTGCTCTGGCTCCCGGCAAACATGTGACTATGGTGGCTGGTGTCTCTATTTTCACGTTCCGTGTAATAGAATCGCCAATAACTAGGGCACTTTCAACAGGATTCTCAGTGGGTGCGTCACTGAGTGGGGAGAACCTGTTTGATGTTCTTAATGGAACGGAAGAGTGGTGTTTTCCGCGACTAGGCCGCCTCACCGTTACCCAAGTGCCCTGCTGCGCGGGCTCTACAGCCGGAACCGAACAATGTACAGAGTTCACTAAGCTAGTCGCATCCAAAACAGTATCTGAAGCCCCTGCATTCTTACTATCCTCGATTAAAGTTTGGATGCGTGTCTCTAATTCTGAGATTCTCTCTGTCAGCCTGACTATTTCCCTACATTTATGACATGTAAATCCCTCATCGCTGACAGAGAGGGCTATGCTAAACATGTGACAGATGGAACACGATATAACACTGGGAAAGGATGACATAACTCACCGTGTTTGTAGACTGATCCGAGTTGCCACAGCTGTTTGATGAACGCGTTGGAAGAGGAGCGTGCGAGACTGATGACAAGTTAAACAAGCTAGCGAGATGCAAACACGTTGTAACAGCGATTTAGATTCAAAGATTACAAGCTGGCGACGTCAGATTAATGTGGTGGGCAATAGTATATATATAAAGTAATGATAATATAAGCAACAAAAAGTACGAGATTCAATAAAAGTAAGAGAAAACAAAGCTATACGGAGATACAAAACACTGAGCAGCGAGGCAGAGAGGCAGACAGGTGCAAGTGAAATTCTCATCACCGAAGATGGACATCATCATCCTCATAAAGGTTGCTGGACTGTTGGTCAAACCCTGAGGTAGACGATTGTACTCGTGAAGCCCGAAAGGAGAGGAAAAGGCGGTGTACTTCTTATGCTCTTCAAGCAAGGGAACATTATAAAAGCCAGAAGTTAAATCCATAGTCGAAAAGAAAACTTAGCCTCCCAGGGCTGCAAGTGCATCTGCTTGGTGTGGGAGTGGGTGTGCGTCCTTTACTGTCTTCGCATTCAGCCATCTAAAATCTGTACAAATACGAAGGTCGCCATTCTTTTTCCACACCAGAACTAATGGAGATGCATATTCACTCTGAGATTTTCTTATAATTCCCTTCGCTTCCATCTCATTCAAGACAGTACACAGCTTTTCATAGTGGCAGGGGGCTACACGTCGATACGGGAGTCGAAATGGCTTCTCGTCCACCAAATGAATTTTGTGGACAAAGTCGGTGGCTTCCCCACAGTCCATCTTTCCACGAGAAAAGGTTGATTCATACTTCTCAATGAGATTCAGAAGTCTATCCTTCCACTCATCTGAGACTTCACAAGCATCCAAATCCAGATCCTGCAGTCCTAACTTAATCAGCACGTTTGTTCTCTCATCACTGGTCCGCACATGACTCGCTGGACTCACAGCACACTGAACATTACTTTTCAGAGACTCAGGAGTAGACAACTCTTCAACAGCTATACAAGTGAAAACATCCACGATTTTTGTATTCTTCTTAAGAACGATTACTTTGTCTGTAGGGTTCACTATTTTGAACGGCACCCATCTACTGCCCCACATAGGTGTGATGACTCTCCCTATGATCACATTCCTTGGACGGCATTTACAGAGGGTCAGCTCAACAATGACTGCGCTCTCCACAGAAACAGCTGTTGACTCAGGAAGCTGAGCCCAAGCAAGATGCTCATGGTGTGGTTCTAGAGTTATCTTCTCCTTCAACTTAGCTGTGCCCACCTTGTCAGGCATGTCTTCTCCCTTCCATCGTTCCACATTTGAAAGAAGAGACAGGAATTGGTGACATTCAATATCATCAGAGTTAGCTGGGCTGGACACAAGTCTCCAGTATCCATCAGTTTCCTTCATTTTTTGAATCAGCCAATTGATAGCGTTGCTCCCGAGGATCAAATCGTCGGTCTGACCTGGAAGAACTAAAACTGGAACAACCATCTTGCAGGCATAAACTGTGAGTTCAAGTTCATACATCACTTTTGGAGTAATACGCTGTCCACCACAGCCAATTATGATAACATCGTTGGCAGGGAGCTTTTGTAAATCAGGCTTGTGCTGCAATAAGCGACGTTCAGCAGCTTCACTTAACGTGCATGCCATGGAGCCGCTGTCAACCATAGCTTTCAGTTGAAGATCGCCCCTTACCGTCGCAGGTGTGTAAAACAGACTATCAATTCTCTGTACTCTGTGCATGTTCTGAAAGATGACAGTTTTTCCTGCAGGCTCAACAGAATTAGAAAGACTATAAACTGAGGTAGGATCATTCACAACACTGGTTTGGAGGAATATTCTCATGATCTACACTGTCCTCCCTTGAGTGTAGATCTTCTAGTTTCCCAGCTCTTGAGAAGACAGAGACTTCACTCTCTCAGGACAAACAAAGCGTGAGTGGTCAGGAGAGTGACACTGGAAGCACAACTTTTTGTCACGACAATGCGTGAGGCCAGAATGATTAGGGCTCGAACAGACAGTGCATGGCAGGTCATTAAGTCCTTTTATTCGAGGCAGACTTACGTTGGGCCTTGAGCGCCGACTTGGCTCTTAGCTGGTGGACTCCTTTAACAGGACTTTTTCCAACAGGCTCATGACTCTGAAGCTTCCAAAGATTTAGACTGCTGGACATCAGAAGTAGATGGAAGTGCTGCTGTCCACAGTTCCACTTCAGCTCTGTTCACAGGAATTTTTTTGGGTGCAGCATGACTCACTGCAGATACAAGACTGGTTTCGGAGTGATATTCATTCAAAATATCTTGAACTTCTCGCACAGACCATGCATCCATTGTTTTAGATCGAAAAGTGATGGCAAGCTCTTTACATGGGCAGTGTCTGATGAACATGCGGGTTACCTCTGTACCTGGACAATCCAAAACTTTACCCTGTTCTTTCAAACGGTCTGCAGCGACGTCAACTGCGCGGTTTAACCTGAGCCAGTACTCGTAAGCATCCTCATCTGGTCTGGGTAGGGTGGTATAGAAGTCAGCCAGCGGGAGAGGAGAGCAGGGAGCTGCCTCAAAGTGTTTCCTGAGAATACTGAAGATAGCATCAGGGTTATGCACAATGTCAATGTCACTGTTTTTTATGCCAAACTTGACCACATCTCTTGCTTTGCCTCTCAGATGGATCAAAATTTCCTCTGCTTGTTGCTCTTTTTTCAAATTATTACGTTTTATGTAATCTCTTATGACATCAATCCATTCACTTAAGTCAACAGTGTCAGAAACTTCACCTCTGAAGCTAGGTGGTTCTTTCACATTTCTGGAAATGGACAACTGGCTTTGTAGTAAGTCCAGCATTTGTGAAGCTGTACCATTTGTCGTCACATTTTTGGAGGGACTGCATACTGAACTTGTGTCAACTGTATGTGTTGGGCTGAGTCTGGTGACTATGCTATCAGCAATTTGCTGACCAACTTGGCTGATTATGTCAGTCATTGCAGTGATTACATCCGGAGACTGTGCAATGGGGAATGGGGTAGATGAAAACACACCTTGTTGCTCTATTGAAGTATCTGATTCATGACTACTGGATGGGCCCTCACAAACTAATGGATCTGAATTAGAAGCATGACTGTCTATGTGCACATGCGCTTCACTCTGAACATTAGGCACACTGAAATGTAATGACTTTGGTACTGTCAATAAACCCCATCCTCTACCTTTACTTCCACAGATTGGAGTATTATAGTCATCAAAACCACTCATAATGAATATCAGTACACATAAACACTGAATAAATACAAGAAAAAAAAAAATATTCTAGAAAGTGCTGTTGAAAAACTGTCCTTTGTAAATGTCTCTAAATCTCAAATTCTCAAAGTCTCTAAGTGAATAAAAAAAGTGAATAAAGTTCCTCTTGTCTTTAAAAAAAAAATTCTTAGTTTCTGCACAAGATTGTGTCCACCTGACTCCAGCGAAAACTTTAAGATGAACCCTCGGCCGCTTCAGATATCATCTTGATTGAAGAAACAACGAGTCATGGCACCAATGTGACTGTGTGTGTTTGTAGATGGAATAGATTCACTCAGAGATCAGGTGGATGGTCACTCAGGGTTTCTTTACTGTATCTGCGACAAGAAGACTGGGAAAACAGCACCAAAAGGCTCATCAGCATACAGCGCATCGATGTCGCATTTAACGTCAGCAGGACGAGCTATTAGACTCTGATTATATACATTTTCTCAAATTGAGCGTGAACATATAGTGGAAAAATTCTTAATAAAGCATACATCCATGAAAATAAAATATAAATCACGAATACAGACAATTCACATTAATACAGTGAAAATATAAACTCAAGTAACCATCATTTTACATATTTTATATAAATGAAATGAGGAGAGAAGAACGCAGCCCTTAGATGGCGCAGTTACACAGCACAGAGCACGTGCGAGACGACACAGCACATGTGCTAAAAGCTAACATTCAGCTGGGGCTAATATTTTAACATAGAACATGACAAAACTCGATTAAAACACATACCAGGGAAAAGAGCACCAAAAGGCTCATCAGCATACAGCGCATCGATGTCGCATTTAACGTCTTAAATGAAATAAACAGTAGTTTGAAGATTACAATCAGGCCAATTAACACACTCTTCATCATATAGTCACAATTTGACTCGATTAACACAACTAGGTGTTGACAGACAAATTAAGTAACCTTTTGTGTGGTTTATAATTCAAACTTGGGCCTGAAAATGATCCAGACTTAATTATTAAGACGGAGCAAACATTTATGCGACTTACCAGCAGGATGAGCTATGAGGTTCTGATTATAGAGCTCCGCCCCGCAATATCATGTGCACTAACGCAAGTGACGTCACAGCCAATGGTGAGTTTCCCAATTTATGCTGAATTTAACTAACATTATTTTTAAACGCCGTTACACATGTACTGAACTCTTGTTATTCAACTATGCTGAGGTAAATTCAAATTCTGATTCTAGGGCACCTTTAAAACAGTGTAGCTTTTCCAGTAGTTAACTACATTTTTCAGCAAGTAGCGGTGTAGCGCGACCAAAAGCTACAAGCTCCATTCCGATTTGCGTTCTGATGAGCCTGCAATGCATTGAAGCAGCACAGAATCTTAAGATCACGAACTAAAACCGTGCATTACCGCCATCTATTGTTATACCACGCATCTTGCGGCTTTAAAGGGATAGTTCACCCAAAAATGAAAATTTGATGTTTATCTGCTTACCCCCAGCGCATCCAAGATGTAGGTGACATTTTTTCTTCAGTAGAACACAAATGATGATTTTTAACTCCAACCGCTGCCGTCTGTCAGTCAAATAATTGCAGTAGATGGGAACTTCATCTATAAGAGCTTGCTTAGACAAATCCAAATTAAACTCTGCGGCTCGTGACGACACATTAATGTCCTAAGACACGAAACGATTGGTTTGTGTGAGAAACTGAACAGTATTTATATCATTTTTTACCTCTAAAACACCACTATGTCCAACTCCGTTCATGACTCCTTTAGTGATGTCTGATCGCGCTCTGACAACGGAAGTGATATCTCGCGCATATACTTCAATGAGTGTCAGACATCACTGCCGCTGTCAGAGCGTGATCAGACCTTACTAACCGAGTGCTGAACGCAGTTGGACATAGTGGTGTATTAGAGGTAAAAAATGATATAAATACTGTTCAGTTTCTCACACAAACCGATCGTTTCGTGTCTTAGGACATCAATGTGTCGTCACGAGCCGCAGGGTTTAATTTGGATTTGTCTAAGCAAGCTTTATTTACTCTTATAGATGAAGTTCCCATCTACTGCAATTATACGACTGACAGACGGCAGCGGTTGGAGTTAAAAATCATCATTTGTGTTCTACTGAAGAAACAAAGTCACCTACATCTTGGATGCGCTGGGGGTAAGCAGATAAACATCAAATTTTCATTTAACATTAACATTTTACTTCAATTAAAATTCATAAGAACTATTAAAAATGTCATAAAACATATTTAAAGAAATAAAATATAAAGCTTTGACCTTATCCCATGGGGCAGGCTTCAGAGCTGTTTTGTTATATTATCCTTTAATTGCCCTTTACTATGGTTTAACTGTAAGATCATGGTAGACAGAGCACAGGTAAAACCATGCTTCTTATTACCTTGGGTATATGGTTTCTAAAATAAATAATAAACTATAGATTGTGTAATTGTCAGGAAATGAACACCGAGAGAGGATCCAAGTGCAAGTAAAACAGGATTTATTGACAGAATACGCTGTACAATAACTTCACTCCAAACAGGACAGTCGTTGCAGTCACAAAGACGAGCTGATGCCGTGATGTGTTGAAACAGATGAATCGGGTGGCGCAGGGCTACAATGGGTATCAGAAGCCAAGGAATAATCCAATCCAGACGCGGGCACAAGACGGAGATCCAGAACCCCAGGATAACAGGAGGTGAAACACAGAAACACGACAGCGGGACAGCCTGCAACGAACTGACAAAGACACCATGTAGACACACACATTAAATAGCAAACACTGAACAAGACACGGCTGGCAGCACATCACAATCAGACAGGTGGGTGACGCCCACACAATCACTCACTCAGTGCAACACACACCACAACCACACAAGGGCGAGTAAGTAAACCCATGAACCGTGACAGTACCCCCTCTCCTACGAGCGCCTACTGGCGCTCCCAGGAGAGCCTACCTGTTGACGATATTCATCAATAAGAGAGTGATCCAGGATGTCCCTGACAGGAACCCAACTCCTCTCCTCCGGACCGTAACCTTCCCAGTCCACCAAGTACTGGAATCCGCGTCCCCTTCGCCTAGCGTCCAAAATACGATGGACCGAATAAGCAGGTTCCCCATCTACGAGTCGCGGCGGGGGAGGAACCGGGGCTGGCGGATTAATGTTAGAATGAAAAACGGGTTTAATTTTGGAAACGTGAAAGACGGAATGAATTCCGCTGTACGCTGGTGGTAATTTGAGGCGGACAGTCACCGGGCTAAGAATCTTGATGACCGTGAATGGGCCAATGAATTTGGGTGCTAATTTGTTACTCACGGAGCGGAAATCTAGCGCTATGTGGGACCAGGGTCTCGAAGGGACAGACAGCGGCTGAAGGAGTCCCTCAGGGGGACGATTAGAAGTCTTACCACGAGCGCAGACAGAGCAAGCCAAAACAAAATTGTGAACATCGCGAGCCATGCAGGGCCACCAAAATCATTGTTTGATCAAAAAGTTGGTGCGACTAACCCCTGGATGACAAGCCAGATTGGAATCGTGGCCCCATCGGATAACGTCTGAACGCAACCCCTCTGGCACAAATAACCGACTCGGTGGGCACCCGGGCGGAGGCGTTACCCCTTCTAAGGCCGTGCGGACCTTCGACTCGACCTCCCATGTGAGTGAAGAGACAATGAGTCTCTCAGAAAGAATACACTCGGGAGTGGACGGGCGCTCGGAGCGATCAAAAACGCGAGAAAGTGCATCGGGCTTGATGTTTTTGGACCCGGGACAGTAAGATAGGGAAAAATCTAAACGACCGAAAAAAAGAGCCCACCGAGCCTGCCTAGAGTTAAGTCGTTTAGCGGATCTGATATACTCAAGGTTCTTATGATCAGTCCAGACGATGAAAGGTACCCCCGAACCCTCCAACCAGTGACGCCACTCTTCCAAAGCCAATTTGACCGCCAGCAGCTCCCTGTTACCAATGTCGTAATTACGTTCGGCAGCAGTTAAACGATGTGAAAAAAAACGCACAAGGATGCATCTTATCGTCCGCTGCGGAGCGCTGGGATAGAACTGCACCTACCCCCACCTCTGACGCATCAACCTCCACCACAAACTGACGTGAAGGATCAGGGGCGACAAGAATGGGAGCCGAAATGAAGCGGCTTTTGAGGTTGGAGAATGCAGCCTCAGCTGCATCCGACCACCTGAACGCCGTTGCGGGGGAGGTTAAGGCAGTCAGAGGAGCGGCTAGTTGGCTGAAATTGCGAATAAAACGCCGGTAAAAATTGGCAAAGCCCAGAAACCTCTGCAGGGCCTTGCGGGAATCTGGAATTGGCCAATCCACCACAGCCTTAACCTTGTCAGGATCCATGCGCACCCCCTCGGACGATACGATGTACCCAAAAAATGGAACAGACTGTGCATGAAAAACGCACTTCTCCGCCTTGACAAAAAGCTCATTCTCTAACAGCCTTTGGAGCACTCGCCTGACGTGTTGCACATGTTCCTGGAGAGAAGAAGAAAAAAATCAATATGTCGTCCAGGTAGACATATATGAACTGATCGACCATATCTCTCAACACGTCATTGACGAGTGCTTGGAAGACGGCGGGCGAGTTGGAAAGGCCGAACGGCATAACCAAGTATTCAAAGTGCCCTCTAGGGGTGTTAAAAGCCGTCTTCCATTCATCCCCCTCCCTGATGCGGACCAAATGATAAGCGTTGCGCAGGTCCAATTTCGTGAACAGAGACGCGCCCTGCAGCCGCTCAAAGGCAGAAGACATCAACGGCAAAGGATAAGTATTCTTTACCGTGATGTTGTTCAGTCCTCTGTAATCAATGCACGGCCGCAGAGAGCCATCCTTCTTACCCACGAAAAAAAAACCTGCCCCCGCGGGAGATGAAGGGTGGATGATCCCAGCTGCCAGAGAATCAGAAATATATTTCTCCATGACCTCCCTTTCCGGTTTAGAAAGTGAATATAACTTGCCTTTGGGCGGAGAAGACCCTGGAACTAAATCTATAGCACAGTCATAGGGACGATGCGGAGGAAGAGAAGCAGCCCGGGACTTACTGAACACTTCCTTCAGGTCATGGTACTCCTGGGGCACGTTTGACAGGTTCACCGACTCCTCCTGCAACACAGAACGAGACACAGACGAACAAGCAGACAACAAACAAGACGCATGACAGTGTTGGCTCCACTCCACCACGGATCCCTGGCCCCACTCAATCCTGGGCTTGTGCTTCACCAGCCATGGATGTCCCAGGACGAAAGGATGGTGAACGGATCTGGAGAGGTAAAATGACAATAGTTCAGTGTGGTTACCGGAAATTATGGCAGTGACGGGTTCCGTGGCGTGTGTGATGGTGGGTAGTTTCTGTCCGTTGAGGGCAACAACAGATATGGCGTGATCCAACGGGCGAATGGGAATGTGCAACTGAGTGGCCAGCTCAAAGTCCATTATGCTTCCCTCCGCGCCCGAGTCGACCAGGGCCTGGCAGGTGTGATGTCCGGATACCCATTGCAGTCTCACCGGGAGGAGCGTCGCAGACGAGGATTTATCCAAGTAACCTCGGTCCTACTGCCGGACTTTTGCCTTTTACCGGGCAGTCCTTAAGAAAGTGTCCAGATCCACCACAGTACAGACAGAGTCCTTTCTCCTTCCAGTGTGTCCTCTCCTCCCGGGAGAGCCGAGCTCTCCCCACCTGCATGGGCTCGTGATCGAACGGGGGACCGACCATGTGCTCACCGCTGACCCCCGCAGCATCCAGTTCTTCGAGACGCGCCACAGGCTTCCTGCGTTCAGCGCGTTTGTGCAAACGGCCATCCACTCGCAGCGCGAGCTCAATCAGTCCGTTAAGAGTGGGAGGTAAATCCAGTGAATAGATCTCCTGCTGCACACGGTCGGCCAGCCCATGCAGGAACACATCCCACTGCGCCTCCTCGTTCCACTTACACTCCGCTGCCAGGGTGTGGAACTCAATGGCGTAGTCGGAAACAGGTCGAACTCCCTGCCGCAGGTCCACGAGCTTGCGAGCAGCCTCCCGTCCCGCCACCGAACGGTCGAACACTCGCCTCATCTCCTGCGACAGGGACTGGAACGAGGAGCAGCAAGGATGATCGTTCTCCCACACCGCCGTTCCCCATAACGCCGCTCGTCCCGTCAATAACGTCATTACTAACGCGACTTTAGACTCCTCAGAAGAGAACGTGTTAGGTTGCAGAGAGAAATAAATAGAGCATTTAGACAGAAAAGCTCTACAAGCATAAGTTTCTCCACCATACCTCTCTGGTGCAGGAATACGAGGCTCTTGTGGCGTGCTGGTCGATGAGTGGGGAACGGGCGGTGGGGCTGGCGCAGTGGGAGATGAAAGATGTTGTACCTGGGTCGAGAGCTCGGCCACCTGCGCCACCAACGTTTGCACAGCACGAGCAGTGGCAATCACCTGCTCGTCCTGCTGATCCATTCGTTGAGCGCTCTTGCTCAAATACTCCTGAAGATCCGACGACCTTGCTGGATCCATCTTGGTCAGTTCGTTCTGTCAGGAAATGAACACAGAGAGAGGATCCAAGTGCAAGTAAAACAGGATTTATTGACAGAATACGCTGTACAATAACTTCACTCCAAACAGGACAGTCGTTGCAGTCACAAAGACGAGCTGACGCCGTGATGTGTTGAAACAGATGAATCGGGTGGCGCAGGGCTACAATGGGTATCAGAAGCCAAGGAATAATCCAATCCAGACGCGAGCACAAGACGGAGATCCAGAACCCCAGGGTAACAGGAGGTGAAACACAGAAACACGACAGCGGGACAGCCTGCAACGAACTGACAAAGACACCATGTAGACACACACATTAAATAGCAAACACTGAACAAGACACGGCTGGCAGCACATCACAATCAGACAGGTGGGTGACGCCCCCACAATCATTCACTCAGTGCAACACACACCACAACCACACGAGGGCGAGTAAGTGAACCCATGAACCGTGACAGTAATAAAATATTATAAGCATAGGAAATACGAAAACAGTCTTTATGAAAGAAAGTGATTTATATTCCGCAATATTAAACATAAGTAGGCCTAATAATAGCAGCATTTTTAATAAATACATTTCTGCCAAAACACCATATTTCTTCACTGTTAGTAGCTGCAAGGTAAATTACTATAAAGGTGGTGGTTTTGGATTGACAAGCTTGTAGTTCTGTGTATTAGCGTTTTCCAATTTACCTCGTCATGTCTTTACATGGTCGCGGCTGTTTTCAGCTAGATTCACCACCGAACCTGTAATGTTCCCATATCACACGACTGTTTTAAACAAAATTCTGAGACAAATCTGAAAGGATCAAGGCATCAAGCGACTTGCGCTGTTTATTACTTCATAGGGCGGCAGTGGTGAGCGGGTATATTAGCCTTTTGCAGTTTCTCATGCGCTCCAATTAAAAACAAAAAACAGCGCGGGAGGGGGAGGTCTCTCTCACTTTGGCCTGTCAGTTCAGAAGACAAACCAATGGGCCAGTCCTTGGCAAAAAAATAAAAAAATAAATAAAATAAAAAAATAAACTTTTATCGGCCTCAAAGTGCGTCGGCCCACCGGGAAAATGCCCGGTATGCCAGATTACCAGTCCAGCCCTGCTATTTACCTTGCTATACAGACATATTTTAAAAATTCATAAAAATATAAAATCAAATTGTTTTCTGCAAACTCCACCAGATTCTTGTTCTACATCCGCTCATGTACCACTGTGGTGATTTTCATGTTGTTTAACTGTTTCATTCATTAATAATTTTATGCCAAATTCATGATCAATATGCAACATTCTCCAACCAATACGCCTGTATGCGTCGTGCATAACCTGATTTTGCTGAGTTCAACATGTTCCTGGGTCAACATTTTTGTTGATCCTGGAACAACATTCAAATCAACCAATCAGATTTGAGGGACAAGTTTACAGATTATGTCAAGTTTAGGCTTAAAATCATGAATTGGTGCTTCTACATCATTGTTATTCATCTATCATTTCCCACTGATTTTTGGGACTTATGGGTAGGGTTAGGTTTAGGGGTAGGAATAGGGTTAAGACTAAATTTTCAGACTAGAATGTTGTTCCAGGATCAACAAAATATGCTGACCCAGGAACGCATCTAACTCAGCAATATCAGGACGTACATAGGTCGTTTGTCACTTCCATGAAATACAACCTATAGGAGCGTTTACTAAAGTTGCACCCCTATCAATAAAAGGACACTTTCATTTTAATTCATGAAATACGACCCATAGGAGCGTTTGCTAAAGTTGCGCCCCTATTGACAACAGGACACTTTCATTTTAATGCATTGTTCCCTTTTATCTGCATTATATTTCGGGTTTCGCAATATATAACAATATGCAATCATGCGATTGTGGGTTCGATCATAGGGAACGCATGTGCTCATAAAGTATAAATGCACTATAAATCACTAAGGGTAGGTTCAGGGATGGGGTAGGTGTAGTCGTTAGTAAAAAAAATGAGTTTTGCTAAATGGAAATAGGACAAATAGGACAAATGCAAGTCCACACATTGCATTTAAATGAACACGCATTTTGAGTGGTAACAACAGTCATATGTCATTTCATTATGACAGACATAACATAACACTGTCATTATTTTTATACCAGCAAGAGAGCGCATGACTTTAAAACGTAAATATAGGTTGTAATAAGGTGCTTGAAAAATGACCTATAGGGTCGTTGGTTTTTTTGGAGGACAGTCTGTCAATACGATCTACCTTGTTATACAGATGACGGAAGACAGAAGACAGAAGATGGGAATCCACAATGGCAGGTATCTTTATGGAGTCTGTTCATGTTTGTAGAGACAAGACCAAACAAAGGAATGCAGGTTGTGAGGGTATATATAGTGTGTACTGATAAGGAGGAGTACCCTGTCCTCCATGGGCAGCTCCTACCTCGACCACTGAGAGCTGGGCGATCTGGGTATTCGGTGTGAAATTGGGTGAGAAGAGCTGGATCAAGAATGTCATCACGGGCAACCCAGGAGTGTTCCTCGGGGCTGTAATCCTTCCAGTCAATGAGGTATTCTAGTCTCTGGCCCCGCCTCAGCAAGTTGAGGACAGCCCGGGCTATGTAGATTCATCATCTTCAAGCTTGGGAGGAGGAGGTACCTTATCGCCTCCAGATTCTGTGAGGGGAGACAACAAAGGTTCAGAGTGAGGTTTCAGGAGTGACACATGAAATGATGGTGAAATGCGGTAGTGTGGTGGAAGATTGAGCCTTTAGATGGCCTCGTTGATCTGCCTCTGCATGGTGAATGGACCTATTTATTTATTTACCTTTATTTTACCAGGAAGTCTCATTGAGATTAAAATCTCTTTTACAAGAGAGACCTGGACAAGGTAGCAGCCATACAATAAAACAACATTTTAAAATACAACAAATACACAATACAAAACAGAAATATTAGAATAATATATCCTCTCAACAAAAACAATCACAAGCCTCCATTACTACTCTCTTTATGATGCCTTTAAATTCACCAATAGACACAAATTTGACTAAATTTGTCTAACTTCAAATCTTTTTGTAAATGATTCCATGCCCAGGGTACATGTTAGGAAAAGGCAGTTTTCCCCAGTTCTGTAAAAACTCAAGGTACATTAAAACTCAGCTGTGTCTTAAATGAATAATCTGAAATCTGAAAACCAGGGATTGTCCCTACCACTGATTCTAAACTTGTTAATGGGTACATGTTTATTAGAGATGGACAGAAAAATTGATTGAAAATATTCCCATGCCAGTTCCACATCCTGTTGTCTTGTTTTGGTGTTGGTTCATGTTCACATTACATGGTTTATGTTATAGTTATGCTTTTTCATTGCTTTGTTTGTTTTCCTTGTTTGCCATGTGCTTTTGTCATGTGATTTCCCTTTGCCCTCATGTAATCATGTTAAGTGCTTCCCCTGTCTCATGTGTCATGTTCTGATTGGTTGTCATTGTCATGTGATTTCAGTTCTGTCCTGTCATTGGTCCTTTTGTCTTGATTGTTCACAGGTGTTCCTTGTTTGTCACTAGTCTCTTTGTATAAATAGCCCTCATGTTCCATTGTTATCTGGGCTGTGTTCAGCCCTGACAAAACGTTGCAAAATGTTTTTTAAACGGAAACGGTGGTGCGTTGAACACCCCGTTCTGATGACGCAAGAGTTGCAACTATGGCAGCTGAGAAGGACATTCTTTGTGTTCTTTTTAAAGAATTTTCGGAGCCTGAATTTGGTATAAATAGGTGTTTAATACTGCAACATACGCTCGATGTTACAGTCACTGCCCTTGCCATTCAGAATAAAAGAGAACATCCCAATCGAGTGAAGGGATTTTTCGAAACTTCTAATTATTGTGATACAACACTTGCCTTGCATTTCAGGATGAAGACAAACATTTCAGGTGAAGGATAATCCACTTCTTACCTTTAAGACTGTGTTATGATCTATATTATTTTTATTGTTTGTATTAATTAGGCTTATCATTATTGCTGATCTCTGTTGTTGTGCTTTGATATTGTAACATTTACCATTATATAATCGGAGGAGTATAGAACAGTTTATTAAAGTGTCACTTCTCAATACAACAGCAAAATATATAAGTATAGTATTGTTATATTACATTAATACTCATTGTGCAAGCTGTCTCTTTAATACCGAGTGGTTTATATACATCATGCCGCTGATTGGGCTGACATTTCTGACACGCCCACCAAACAAGAGAAAACGCATCTCAAACCCGTTGCACACCGTTTCCAGGAAACATGTCGTTCAACCCGGAAAACGTAGCAAAACATTGCGCACTGGTTTGAGCTTGAACGTGCCCCTGGTCTAGCTTTGTTTACAAACAAAGTATGTAACCTGTTATTGGTGAGTGTCAGGATCAGTCAAGTCACGTCTGTGTTCATGTTCCTGTTAGTGATGGGCAAATGAAGCCTCGTGAAGCACTGAAGCTTTCCCAACATTGTTTCGGGAAAAGATTCAAAGCTTCGAGAGTGTCAAAAACAGCGCCATCTGGTGTTTAATAAAAAATAAAGCAGCCAAAACCCTGTGAAAGATCCTTCGTCGGACAAAGCAGCCACCTCAGTTTCATGGTAGTTTCCTCAGTTTCTACGTGCTCAAATAAAAGCCCAATCGTGCGTGTGTTGAATTTATCTCCATGATAAATTAATTTACCCATTAAATTGTGGCATTTAATGCCAGTATGAATATCAATATGATGTAACAGAGGAATGAATATACACGTATATGAACTGCATATGACAAATATTTTATTTTCCTGAAATAATTTGTATTCTTCATATTAGGCTACTTGTCTAAATGAAAACCTACTTATAAAGTAAGATCTGAGGGTTCGAACTTTCCGACACTCAAAGTGAATCGCACACGTGATTGGACAGAAAGTGGGGCTTCGTTTGTCATTGGTCACGTGATTTCTATGTTACCAACACAAGCCTCGAATCGGGGCTTCATCTGGCATGCCCATTTATGCTCAGCACAAACTCCGAAGCCTCGGTTCAAATGTCACATCACTAGATCCTGTTCATGTTAAGGATTATTCTTATTAAACTGCACTTGGGTTCTACCTATGCTCGCCTCCAGTGGATCTTTATGTTACACCTGTATTAGATTTACTCTTCTAAGATCACTGTAGTATAAATCAAGCAAAAAAAGCCTGCTCCTCAATTTTTTAAATACCTTTTAAAAATAAAATGGTCTTTTACCTTAGGGATTTTTTGTATTCCTGACACAAGCAATAACACAGTGATCACTGACGTCATTGCAGGATATGCCAGTTGAAGTAAATTTGTGAGCAGTATTCATTATAATTAAATCAAGTAAGGTTGATGGTAACACTTTACTTGAAAGGGTGTGCATAAGACTGACATGACACCTTCATAATTATGACATGACACATGTCATGAATATGAAGGAGGTTTTATGCATGTCTATGACAACTGTCATTAAGTGTCATTTGCTCAATTATGTCATTTTTAATGCAAAGATGACATTGTTTGAGATGTCCGAGTTATGACAACTTGACATAAACCAATACATCATAACCTGTCAGTGTCTTTGTCATGACAACTTGACATTATTTAGCTTTATGGGTTAACATTACATTAAACTGTCATGTGGTTGGTTTTGACAATGGCTGTCATGAGGCCATTATAATAGTGTCATAAATATGTATCTTGACCTCAAGTACAGTGGTACAAATTGAACTTGTCATTAAAATGTCATTAAGTGACAATACTCTGACAAATAATTTTATAACAGTGTCATGAATATTTTTCTTTTCATTTTTTTTAAGTTTCCTCCAACAGAAAGTCCGATAATAGACCATTTCAAACTTCTTAAAAAAAATAATGGTAACACTTTATTTTAGGGTCTTTTAACTAGTTGCTTATTACTATTAGCATGCATATTGCTAGAATATTGACTATTTATTAATAATTATTAAGCACATATTAATGCCTTATTATGCATGACCTTATTCTAGATTCTTAATCCTACCCAATACCTAAACTTAACAATTAACTATATTTAGAAGCAGTAAATTAGGAGTTTATTGACAGAAAAGTCATAGTTAATAGTTTATATATGTGTTTCCTATACTGAAGTGCTACCAAAATAATGTAATGTAATGTTAATGTTAAAAACCAAAGTAGTTTAAGTTTGATAATTACTCTGCCATGTTTATGACAGGTTATGTTGTCTTGGTAATGTCAAGTTGTCATGACAAAGACACTGACAGGTTATGATGTATTGGTTTATGTCAAGTTGTCATAACACAGACATCACAAACAATGTCATCTTTGCATTAAAAATGACATAATTGAGTGAATGACACTTAAAGGTGATAAAGAGGATCTTTTCATCGACTGAGAAACCAAAGACTGTTACTGAGTTTTTGAAATGAGCGCATGCGTAAGAACAGGGGCCCCAACAAATAGGTAAAAACTCATTTAAAATTTTTATTATATTATACACTATATAAACCATCATCATTGAGTATATTTTAAATAGTAATAAAATGAATGATGTCTTTGATTTTACTTATTTTGGCAATAAAAGTTAAATATCACCATTGACCAAAAAATAAAACATCCATATTGACCGACCACCCCCCTGTATCTGCATGAAATGGTTTGGTCCTTAGCGCACTCATCAGTGACGGTGTTTAGTTAGTTGCAGACAGTCAATCAATGCACGGCGCGCAAGAAATACTAGTATTGAACTACAAGAAGCAAGACAGGGGTCCTTCAGGACCAAGGTTGAGAAACACTGGATTAGAGCTATGTAAAGCTTTTGATGGGACAGTTAGGTCCTAGAGATGTGGTGACAACAGCTGCGCAGAGGGGGCCCAATTAGATTTTTTTTGTCATGGGGCCCAAAATTCCTGGCGGCGCCCCGGTTAGTGGATTCATTATGTCAGACTCACCGCAGATAACTCATAATCTGCAGTTGTTACTCCTGTCTCCTGACAAAAACATTGCATGCAGCGCCTGTGGAGTGTGGAAAGTTACTGGAGCGCGCAGCCGCGCTCGTCTCTCACAAGGAACGTCATGGCAGTGATTGACAAGCCAGAGAGCCAATCCGCGCACGTCTCTCCAAAGGAATGTCACGGCAGTGATTGACAAGCCAGAGGGCCAATCGTTTATACGATCACGTAAACGATTGGCTGATGTTTTTAAGGCCCTACCTCGTGCACAGATGATGTATATTAATTTTATTCCTTTCAGTGCACCTAATAAATAGTCTTTTATCAGTTAGTAAAGACAGTTTCAAGTAATATTGCAAAAATGTATAAAACAAAACATCCTCTTTAGCACCTTTAATGACAGTTGTCATAAACATGCATAAAACCTCTTTCATATTCATGACACGTGTCATGTCATGATTATGAAGGTGTCATGTCAGTCTTATGCACACCCCTTCAAGTAAAGTGTTACCAGGTTGATTTATGTTGCACTATAGGATTTGGCTTTGTTGGTGCATTAATAAGTTGCTCAAGGTTTAAGGAGTCACAAAATTCTTTGAAACAATCAGAGGTCCCTGAGAGCCAGTCCCAATTTAGTCCCAATTTAAATCACCCATAAGGATGAACTTGGAATCATTTAACTCATGTAAAATATCTGAAAAGGCTTTGAGAGTATCCTTTGTGGCAGATGGGGGTCTATAACAGCCAACCACCATAATATTAGAGACTTTTGAAACACCCAATATGATGGCAAAGATTTCAAAACTGTTTAGTTCTAGTAACTGACTGTGATGGATCTGTCATGAGCATTAGCGAATCACAAAAAATAAAAAAGTCCATAGCCACAAACAGGGGCAAAGTGGTCTTCAATCATGACAGTCTTTATTGAATCTTGCTGAAGCAAGAAAAAAGGTAATCAAGCTTCATCAGAGGTACAAAAATGATAACAGTTAAAAAGGTCAAGTCATGTTCCATTCATGTTCATTCACAGGGAATGGAAAGCATTCCAATCGTGCTTGAGCCTCTCAAACTGACAGAGGACCAAAAAACAGCACCACCTTTCCAGGATACATTACATAATAAGACATACACTGAATTTATAAGAGGTGGCCAGCACCACTAAAACAAAAAAAAGGAGAAACAAAACCATACAAATTCTCCAAACAATAACAACACAAACCCTGGAATAAACATGCCATGGATAATGAATTTAGTTAATGCAAAAAGAAATCTATTAAACCAAAATCACATTGATCAGGACATCACTTTTTCCTATGTCCCCTCTAATACATCAAAGTTGGTACATTCTCACTTCCTCTAGAAAACAATTCAACTTCCTGTTTGAATCTCTTTGTCACTAGACTGGTCCATTCCTACAGCACCCCAGGTTCCAAATATTTCAAGTAATTTTAATCAAAAATTGAACTTTAACAATTTTAACTGAAAATATAAGAATCATGTGTCGCATTAATCCTGGCCCTCACACTGACAAATTTACAGAGCTAACAAACTTAGATTTGACATAAATGGCCACTCCACCTCCTTTACCCACCCAATCAGTTCTGTAGACTTTATAGCCATCAATAAAAATTAAATAATCAGTGATCGATTTCTTAAGCCAGGTTTCAGAAAGAACAATTACGATCCTCAGAGAGTTCTTTGCGGTTCTTTGAGGTGCCATGTTGAACTTCCAGTGACCAGTATGCGAGAATGAGAGCGATAACACCAAATTTAACACACCTGCTTCCCATTCACACCTGAGACTTTAGGTGTGTTCGACATCGGCTGCGGCCGGATGCAACCGATCGGCGAGAGTATCCACGTGCAGTCAGGGAGGAGCTGAAAATGGAGACATGAAGTCGGACACTTTCTGCTTTCCGTAGTGACGCTCGCGCTGCGTTTGCATACTTTATCACAGCTGAAGTGAAATAAATGCAATATTTGACTAATACACTGATGTTTCAGAGACATTTTCATTCAATACTTTATGTCCGGCTTACAGCGTCTGTTTTTACAAGAATAAAGTTCAACATAAGCATATATTATTTAAATGCCAACGTAGCGGGGTCTACGTTTTTTATCAGTTTTATTTTGATAAACATGACACAATATAACATCGCGACTACATGAAAAGAGCTTTAACTGTTATAAAAACACAGATTTTTGAGCATTACTGGAACTGAAGGCGTGACAATAAACACAAAACACAATGATCGTTGTCATGCGGTGAATCCGGCCAATCGTGAAACAGCTGTGTCGTCATCAGAACTCGTGCAGCTCCTCTTGAGATGCTGCGCTGGCTGCCTCAGGCGGCTGATCTCGAATCGCTCTCGTGGTACTTTGAAGCCATATTTCACAGTCACATGGTGTCGGCACTGTCTCAAGTCGGACAAAATTTCTTACCGGCGTGCACTGCTTCAAGTCAGCCGCCGATCGGTCTGTGTGGTGCTGCATGAGCTCGAACACACCTCTTGTAACACTAAAGAGTCACATGACACCGGGGAGAGAAAATGGCTAATTGGGACCAATTTGGACATTTTTACTTAGGCCCCGTCCAGAGACGCGTTTCTGTGAATACGCACACATTTTTTATCGGATAGGCGTTTCGTCCACACGGATCTGGTGTTTTCGAAAGGTGAAACCGCTATTTTTTTAAACCGGGTCCCAGAGTGGATAAATTTGAAAACGCCGTCTTTGCGTTTTCGTGTGGGCGGGGCAATCCGTATATTTTCTGAAACGATGATGTCATCATCCCACGTGTCGACCCTAGTCAGACGGTGCTAACACCACAAAACAGCACCAACAACAGCAATAGCAGACTCTAGATGCTTGTGTTCATGCTGCAGATGATACTGAGCCAAAATAAAGCGTTATTTCTAAGCTTTACTATAGTTTGTATTCAGCGCGCAAGGTTTATGTGCATGCTCCAAGTCTTCTTCGCTGCTTTAAGTACATTTCTGTGACAGAATTACAGTGCCACATAATGGTCTGGCATGTATACTACATCATTTTGAGTTGTTTCAGTGGTTTTGTGTGGATGCAGATATTTCTTGAGACGAGGGAAAAAAAAGATCGGTTTAGGGTAAGCTCCGGCTTCGTGTGGATGTAGCCTTATGGGGTTTACTCACTTTTGTGGCCAGTGGTTTATACCTTAATGGCTATGTGTTGAGTTATTTTGAGGGGACAGCAAATTTAAACTGTTATACAAGCTGTACACACATAATTAAATATTCACAAAAATGTGAGGGGTGTACTCACTTCTGTGAGATACTGTAAATCTTCCTCCAGATAGCAGAGCACTGGCAGCCGCTGAACCACTTAGAGAATCCAATAGAATATTGCTTTGGAGTTGTAGGAGTTGTACACCAGCAGGTGAATTCCAAGGTGCAGTGAGCCATGGTCTCATTCCATTTTGCCAAAAAGCTTCAGGCCTCAACCAAGGTCCACAGCTCTGATAGTCCATGTGCTACTAGGCCCGGAGAAACCTAACAAGATCAGATATTTAATTCAGATTTAAAATAAGGCTGTAATCCACTATGAAGATTTAAGATTTTAAATAAGGCTGTAATCCACTATGAATATATATCTTCCCCAGAATAGCAGAACACTGGCAGTCACTGAACCACTTAGAGGATCCAATAAAATATTGCTTTGTCCTTTTGAGGAGTTGTACACCAACAGGTGGATTCCAAGCAGGCCTAGGCCTTTGAAGGCCAGAGTCAGAGTTCTGTAGAAATCCAAAGACATCTAATAAAAATATAGCATACAAAGATTGAAAGGAGTGATGTTTTTCTTGAGAGAACCACTCATTCAGGCTTAAATGAGATTAAAAAAATCTTTCATAAAAACATAAAAACTCAGAACTCAAACAATAAACTGCCTTGGCTGACATCTTGGATGAACGTCAGCTTACAGCAGGGCAGGCAGAGACAGATGTCCCGTTTCGAGAGCCACACCTTCTGACCTAGTTGGTAGCAAGGGGTCGGTGTTCTTTGGTTGTCAGCCTTCCTCTTGAGTCTCCGCACTTCCTGTTGGAGATGCACGTGAGCTAAGTCCCACACACTCTCGCTCTGCTGGAACCAGTGGTTGACAACTGGAACCTCAGAGGGCCCACCGGATCAGGGGAATAAGGGAGGCTGGTATCCAAGGATGCACTGGAATGGGGTGAGCCCGGTGGTGGATTACCTGAGGGAGTTCGGGCATACTCCGCCCAGGGGAGGAACCGGCTCCAGCTCCTCTGGTGTCAGTAGGACCTCATGCACCTCCTGGTTTCCTGGATATTCCGCTCAGTCTGGCCGGTTGTTTGCAGGTGGTAACCGGAGGAGAGGCTCACAGAAACTCCCAGGTGCTTGAAGATATAATATAATTTCTGATCCTAATCATGTCCTGCATAATGAGTTTGAATTATTACCATCAAATCGGAGGTACAGAATCCCAAGATTCAAAAAACTGAAACACTCGTTTGTCCATCAGGCAATCCTTGAGCTAAATAAGACACTTAATCGTAAATCAAGAGTATTGTAAATGTGCTGTGTTGTGTAGTGGGATGTAGTAAGGGTAGGATTTTTTTTTTTTTTTTGAGTGAGTGGATTAAGTTATGTTGTGTAAGAGATGATTGTTGCAAACATGGAAAATATACTAGTATCATATAAATAAGTATATAATAAAGTATAATATCATATCATCATAAGAAGGCTTGCCATACCCATTAGATGAATTGGGGACCTCAATCTGGTACAATGTCGTCTGGTAGGCTGAAGTAGCAAAACACATTTTGGAAGAGGGCTTCTGCAGCTTTAAATGCAGTAGGTAGACCTTTCAGAGGGATGAGTTTACAAGCCCTTGAGAAGCAATCAGCGATGACGAACATACAGCTATTGTTATCAGATGGTGGACGGTCAGTCATGAAGTCATTCCCCAGGTGTGACCATGGACGGTGTGGAATAGGAAGAGGAATCAGCGGTAACACTTTCTATAAAGACCATGCTTATAATAAATTATAGCTCCATTTATACTTATTTCAGTTCAATTCAATTCAAATTTATTTGTATAGCGCTTTTCACGATACATATCGTTTCAAAGCAGCTTTACAGAGAATGCATGTTAACATTTAACAATTTAAAGAAAAATTTGCAGTTAGCAAATAATGTAATAATTTGGGCAATTAATTTACAATCAGTGTTAGCAGTTTAACTGAAGGTAGAAGCAATGAGCTCCTGGAAAAATGAATATTAACAATAATTAGGATATACAGAAATTTGGGAATGTGCATGTTGATCCAGATGATTGCGTCTTCTGAAGTCCTCACAGGAGTTGGCGCCGTCTCTTCATAGTTGTTGGTCTTCTGAGGTCTTCTTAAGAGGCTGGATCCAAACTGAAGCTGACGTCCTCTCTAGTCACCTAGTCACCTCGGGACAGGAAAAGCAAATGGAGAATAATTAGCGTAGCTGCTGTTCATAACATTAAGTAAAGATAATCATGTGCAATTGATCTGATATGAGATGCATTATGTAAATGCTTGGCTAAAGAGATGCGTCTTTAATCTAGATTTAAACTGGGTGAGCGAGTCTGAGCCCCGAACATTATCAGGAAGGCTATTCCAGATTTTCGGAGCCAAATGTGAAAACGCTCTCCCTCTTTTGGTGGACTTAGTTATCCTAGGTACAACCAGAAGTCCAGAGTTTTGTGATCTTAAAAAACGTGAAGGGTTGTAGGGCGATAGAAGATTGGTTAAGTACACAGGAGCTAAACCATTTAGAGCCTTATAGGTCATTAACAATACTTTATAATCGATACGGAACTTAAAGGATTAGTTCACTTTTAAATAAACTTTTCCTGATAATTTACTCACCCCCATGTCATCCAAGATGTCCATGTCTTTCTTTCTTCAGTCGAAAAGAAATTAAAGTTTTTGATGAAAACATTCCAGGATTTTTCTCCTTATAGTAGACTTGATTGGGCACCAAACGGTTGAGGGTCAAAATTAGTTTCACTGCAGCTTCAAATTGTTCAACACGATCCCAGATGAGAAATAAGGGTCTTATATAGTGAAACCATCGCTCATTTTCTGGAAAAAATTGAAAATTATATAAGTTTTAACCAGAAATGCTCATCTTGAACTAGCTCTCTTCTTCTACTTCTCTATTTGAATTCCTGCAGTGTAGACACTGCTAAGCGTATTACTGCCCTCCACAGGCCAAAGTTTGAACTAATTTTTATATGCAATATGCTAGTTCAATAGTATATAACAATTAGTTCAAACTTTGGCCTGTGGAGGGCAGTAATACACTTAGCAGTTTCTACACTGCTGGAATCTTGGATGACATGGGGGTGAATAAATTATCAGGAAAAGATTATTTAAAAGTGGACTAATCCTTTAATAGGTAACCAGTGTAGAGATGATACAATTGGTGTTATATGATCATATTTTCTTGACCTGATAAGAACTCTAGCAGCTGCATTTTGTACTAATTGTAGCTTATTTATTGAGGAAGCAGGACAACCAGCTAATAATGCATTACAGTAATCTAGTCTAGATGTCATGAAAGCATGAACTAACTTTTCTGCATCAGAAATAGATAACATATTCCGTATCTTAGCAATGTTTCTGAGGTGGAAGAAGGCTGTTTTTGTAACATATGAAATATGATTTTCAAACTACAAGTTGCTGTCTAATATAACACCCATGTCTTTAACTGTCGAGGATGGAGTAACACTACATCCTTCTAAATGCAGATTGTAGTCAGAAAGATTCTGTGTACAGGTTTTTGGCCCAATAAGTAATACTTCAGTCTTACCTGAATTTAATAGAAGAAAATTACTAGTCATCCAATGTTTTACTTCTTTAACACACTCTGTCAGATTGGATAATTTAGAGATTTCATCTGGATGTGTTGAAACATATAACTGAGTATCATCGGCATAGCAGTGGAAACTAATTCCATGTTTTCTTATAATATTGCCGAGTGGCAGCATGTATATTGAGAATAGCAGAGGGCCTAACACAGATCCTTGCGGCACTCCATAGTTTACTATCGTTATCTTAGACTTTTCCCCGTTTAAATTAAATTGTGACAGTCTGATAGGTACGACCTAAACCACCGTAATGCCTGGCCCTGAATACCAGTATAATTTTGTAGTCGATCTAGGAGTATTTTATGATCTATAGTGTCGAAAACAGCACCAAGATCAAGTAACACTAGTATTGAGATACAGCCTTGGTCAGAAGCTAGAAGTAAGTCGCTTGTAATTTTAACGAGAGCAGTTTCTGTGCTATGATGAGATCTGAATCCTGACTGAAAGTTTTCATAGATAGCGTTTTTTTGCAAGAAGGAGCACAATTGGTCCGACATCACTTTTTCTAGTATTTTATACATAAATGGAAGATTTGAAATGGGTCTGTAATTTGCTAATACATTTGGATCTAATTGTGGTTTCTTAATGAGAGGCTTAATAACTGCTAGCTTGAACGGTCTTGGGACATGACCTTGAGATAAAGACGAGTTGATAATATTGAGAAGAGGCTCTTCTGCTACAGGTAACAATTCTTTCAATAGTTTAGTGGGTATTGGATCTAATAAACATGTTGTTGGTTTAGACGCAGTGATAAGTTTATTTAGCTCTTCCTGTCCTATAGTTGTAAAGCACTGCAACTGTTCTTGAGGGGTGATAATTGAGGCTGAATCATAGAAATCTGATAAAGGTTGTACATTTACAATTGTATTTCTGATGCTTTCGATTTTCTCAGTAAAGAAATTCATAAAGTCATCACTACTAAACTGTAATGAAATGTTTTTTTCTGGTGATGTCTGTTTATTTGTTAATCTAGCCACTGTACTAAACAAGAACCTTGGATTGTTTTGGTTATTTTCTATGAGTTTGCGGAGATGCTCAGCCCTGGCTGCTTTTAAAATCTTTCTATAATGGGACGAGCTGTCTTTCCACGCGATTCTGAAGACCTCTAAATGAGTTTGTCTCCATTTGCGTTCTAGATTACGAGTTTCTCTTTTGATAGCGTGAGTAATACTGTTGTACCATGGTACAGTATTTTTCTCTCTAACCTTTTTAAATCTCAACGGTGCAACGGTATCTAATGTACACTGCGTTCCAAATTATTATGCAAGTGATATCAGTAAGATTTTAGTACAATAAACATTCAGATTTTAGTTTTTCTAAGAAAATGTTTGTTTGTTTATTTATCCATGTCTTTTTAGATAACTGGTATCAATCTCAGACAAAATAATTTGTCAGGTCTATGGAAACCCTACTTAGAGGCTGTTCCATATTATTAAGCGAGTCACAGTTCTCATGCAATATGGGGAGGAAGAAAGATCTTTCTGAAGATGAAAAGCATGAAATGGTGCAATGTTGTGCAAAAGGCATGAAAACAACTAATATTGTGTGGAAACTAAATGGAGATTATTAAATTATCATAAGATTTGCGAGTGATTTAGAGAACAGCAGAACTCGGTCAGATAAAGGCTTATTAAGGAAAGTTCCTGTCAAAAAATGTATTGTATTAAAAGGGCAGCTATAAAAAAAAGCCAGTGATGAGCAGCAAACAGGTATTTGAAGCTGCTGGTGTCTCTGGAGTCTCAAGAAGCTCTCCATTCAGGCTGGCAGTTGTGCGTAAAGATGCATTTTAGCCACTCCAAACCAAAGCTCACAAAGAGAAACATTTACAGTGGGTGTAGAAATACATTTTCAAACAGTTTTATTGCTGTGGTGTTTTTTTGCAGCATGGGATAGTGCATAGTGCATTGTATTTCAGAACCAGTGCCGCCATTGCTCCATGGCCGCCTTCATAGCCAACAGTTCGCGACCCCCAACATCATAATTCTGCTGCGGAGGTGTGAGTTTGCGTGAATAAAAGGCACAGGGGAATAATTTGGGGGGATTACCGTGTCTCTGAGACAACACTGCTCCGATTCCCATGCTGGAGGCGTCAACTTCAACTATAAACTCACGTTCTGGATCTGGGTGGTGCAGAATGGGAGCGGTGGTGAAGAGCTCCTGTAATCTTTGGAAAGCTTCAGTGGAGGAATGAGACCAAACCAGCCTGGTACTAGCCTTTCGTAGCATGGATGTGAGTGGAGCCGCTATGATGCTGAAATTACGTATGAAGCGTCTATAGAAGTTAGCGAACCCCAGAAAGCGTTGTAATTCTTTCACTGTGGTAGGTGGTGGCCAATTCAGGAATGCCTGTACCTTGCCATCATCCATAGCGACCCCCTCAGCGCTAATAATGTAACCAAGGAAAGACGTGGCTGTCTGATGAAATTCACACTTCTCAAGTTTTGCATAGAGCTGATGGTCAATGAGTCTTTGGAGAACTGATCGAACCTGTTGGACGTGTTCTTGGTAAGTATCCGAGTAAATGAGAATGTCGTCTATGTAAACGATCACCCACCTATTCAGCATGTCGCGGAAAACATCATTAATGAATGCTTGAAATACGGAGGGACTATTGACCAGCCCGAAGGGCATAACCCGATATTCATAGTGTCCAGTGGTGGTAGAAAAGGCGGTCTTCCACTCGTCTCCCTCCCTTATGCAGATGAGATTGTAGGTGCTGCGGAGATCGAGCTTAGTGAAGAAGCGCGCTGTGCGCAGTTGTTCCAGGGCAGCGGGTACCAGTGGCAGAGGATAGCGGAATTTTATAGTGATGTCGTTAAGCCCTCGGTAATCTATACATGGTCTCAACCCGCCATCCTTTTTCTTCACGAAGAAGAAACCTGCTGAGGCAGGGGGTTGTAGATGGCTGAATGAAGCCCTTGGCCCACTCCTCCTCGATGTACTTCTTCATTGCCTCTGACTCAGGCTGGGAAAGTGGGAATATGCGACCCCTGGGAGGCGTGGAGCCAGGAATTAGGTCGATGGCACAGTCACTGTTACGGTGAGGAGGGAGTTGAGCGGCCCGGGATTTGCTGAAAGCCTCTGCCAGATCTTGGTATTCGGAAGGCAGTTGGTCACAAGGTGAGATGGTTTCACGAGGTTCAGATCGCTTGGGAGACTTGATACAGGTTTGATGACAATAATCTGACCAGTGGGTGATTTGATTGTCTGTCCAGGAGATCTGAGGATTGTGCAGTTTGAGCCAGGGAGAACCAAGGATGAGTGGGTGTTGTGGAGAGTTGATGAGGAAGAAGCGAATTGATTCTGTATGTAGGGATCCAATCTGTAGTGTGATGTCATCAGTGGTATAGCGAACCCGTCCAGTCCCCAGGGGACGCCCATCTAGCACCGCCACTGACAACAAAGAATTACAGGGGATTAGCGGAATGTTGTGAGAGCGTGCAAAACTCGAGTCTATGAAGTTGCCTGCGGCTCCGGAATCTATCATGGCTTGGGTTGAAATTACATGTTCCTGGTACTTTAACACCGCCGCAGTCATTATATTGGATGAAGTAATAGATGGACTCACCGCAGTGGCGCTTCGGCTGGATGGTCGAGTGGGACAGGATGCTCGCATATGACCAGGCTGACCGCAGTACAAGCATAGGCGTTGCTGCACTCGCCGATCCCTCTCCTCCAGAGACAGGTGAGTGGTCCCGATTTGCATGGGTTCAGCATCACTGACAGATAGTGTAGAAGAAGCGAGGGAGGATTGATTTCTAGCAGGGCGTCTGGATCTGATGAGATTGTCGATGTGAATGGCCAGATCAATAAATGCGTTTAATGTTCTTCCTTCATCCCGGCAGGCCAGTTCAGACTGCAAGTCAGTGTTTAATTCCTTACGGAACAGTAGTTTGAGCGTGTCCTCTACCCAGGTAGTTTGAGCGGCCAGTGTGCGAAACGTGATTGCATACTCGGCAGCAGTCTGTTTACCTTGGCGGAACGCCAAAAGAAGTTCGCCGGCCTCTTTACCTCCCTCAGCGTGTTCGAAAATCTCTCAGAAGCATTGCAGAAAGGATTCCAGGGAAGAATATGAAGTCTGGCCATTAACCCACACAGTAGTTGCCCATTCCAGTGCTTTACCCGTTAAGAGGGTACAGATGAAGGCGATTCGGCTCTCGTTGGTGGGATATAAAGTTGGTTGTTGTGATATGAACAGAGAGCATTGGAGAAGAAATCCCTTACATCTCGCTGGAAAGCCGTCATACTTCTCGGGGAAAGCCAAACGTGGATTGCTACTGGTGGTTGGGAGTGGAACTGACGCTGAGGGCGGCGTGGTTAATGGCGGACTCACCTCGGTGGGCGTGACTCGCAGGCTTTGCAGCGTCTTGACTAATTTTTCAGTCACAGAGGTGAGTCGTGTGAGTTGTTGCAGGTGGACTGCCAGTACACTGGCCTGGGTGGATAGTTCGGTGGTCAATCGATGAACGGCTGCTGGATCGTGGTCCGGCGAAGTCTTCTGTAACGAGGCGGCAGACTCGGTGAGATCCATATGCAGCTTTATTATAATATCGTAGTCGTACAGGCAGGGGTCAGATACCAGCAACAGCAGTGTAGAAGACAAGGCAGAAACAGTAACAATACCAGGCAATGGGTCAGGACAGGCGGCAAGCAAGACAGGGGTAATCAGTAGACAGGCAGGTATATCACAAGGCAGGGCGGCAGGCAGATAACAGGGTAACGAGGCAGTCCAAGGTCATACACAGAATATCGGCAAACAGGGAATAAACGCTCAGAAATGTCAGCTAGGCAAAACAAGACTTCGCGAAGCATGATGGGGAATGAGAGTCATTTATAGTCCGGGAAAGATATGGAACAGGTGTGTGTGTAATCAGCCCGGGTACGTGGTATGGGAAATGTAGTCCATGGAATGATCAGTATTCAGGTGGGGGTGCCCTCAGGTGGCGATTGGGGGAAGCCACAGAGACCGTTTCTGTGACAATCACTTTGCGGTAGAATTTCTATATCGGTAGGATTGATTCCATGTGATATAATTCAATCTAGTGTATGATTAAAACGGTGAGTTGGTCCAGTGACATTTTGTTTGACCCCAAAGGAGTTTAGTAAATCTGTAAACGCAGCCCCTAACGCATCATTTGTATTGTCTACATGAATGTTAAAATCTCCAACAATCAGCGCTTTATCGACGTTGACCAATAGGTCTGAGAGAAAGTCTGCAAACTCTTTTAGGAAATCAGCATAAGGCCCTGGAGGTCTATAAACGGTAACTAAAGCAAGAGATAGTAACGACTTTTTACTTATATCTGAGAGTGTAACATTTAGCATAAGAATTTCAAATGAATTAAATCTGTAGTTTGTTTTCTGAGTAACGTTAAGAATATCTCTATAGATTGTTGCTACACCACTGCCATGGCCAATCGGACGGCATTTATTTTTATAACAGTAGCCAGGTAGACTAGACTCATTAAGACCGAAATAATCATTTGGTTTAGCCATGTTTCAGTAAGGCAAATTATACATCAAGACTATTATCTTTGATCATTTCATTTATAATAACCGCCTTAGGTGTCAGTGATCTAATGTTTAGTAGCCCTAGCTTTAGAAATTGTTTTTGTTCAGTAATTTTGCGAATTTCTGGTTTGATCACGATCAGGTTTTTTCTAGATCCTTTATTTTTATTGTTAAACCTCACTATTCGGGGAATAGACACAGTTTCTATAGACTGTACTACACTCACATTTCTATCAATTAAGTGGGCAGAACACAGACTGTGATTTGAGGTTTGACTTACTAGTCATATGGTGCGAAGCATCTTGGAGATGTTCTCCGACAGATGATCAGCTCCAATTCTGCTGGGGTGCAGGCTATCAGCACGGAAGAGCCTAGGTCGCTCCCAGAAAAGATTCCAATTATTTATAAAGAGCAGCTTCTGTTCATTACACCAAGATATTAACCATTCATTTAAAGCAAATAATCTACTGAACCTTTCATGTGTCAATCTACTGAACCTTATTTATAAGCAAGTATTAATATTTTATAAACATATTTATAAAGACTCATTTTATTTAGCATTTTAAGAACAGTTACATTTTTTTTATTTTTATAAATACTTATAAGTCAGCATTTTCCTTTTCAATCCACATGATCATAATCCATTAAACACCGATTTATAAGTACTAATTAGTCAGTCGTATGGTTCCATGAATGTATTTATAAAGATGCAACCTGCATTGCTATAATGTTATTATATTATAGTTACAATGACTTTTTATTCAGATTTATTTTTGTCATATTAGTGAATATATTGTTAATAGCTGTGTTGTGTTCTTATAAATACTTTTTGTGTGTAATAACAGTTACTAATCTCTATAAATGCATTATTGATGGCTTTAAGTAAAATGAATACATAGGATGAAGTTTTCCTAAATCAAATGTTAAAGGAACACTCCATTTTTTTGAAAATAGGCTCATTTTCCAACTCCCCTAGAGTTAAACAGTTGAGTTTTACTGTTTTCGAATCCATTCAGACCAATCTCCGGGTCTGGCGGTACCACTTTTAGCATAGCTTAGCATAGTTCATTGAATCTGATGAGACCAATAGCATCTCGCTCAAAAAATGACCAAAGAGTTTAGATATTTTTTCTATTTAAAACTTGACTCTTCTGTAGTACACATTGTGTACTAAGACCGACGGAAAATGAAAAGTTGCAATTTTCTAGGCCAATATGGCTAGGAACTATACTCTCATTCCTGCGTAATAATCAAGGAACTTGCTGCTGTACCATGGGTGCAGCAGGCGCAATGATATTACGCAGCGGCTGTGACCCCCTGTTTGCACAGGGAGCGTGCCTTGCACCCATGGAGACATTTGTGAGAGACGCTGCGTAATATCATTGCGCCTGCTGCACCCATGGCAGCAAGATGCTAAGCTATGCTAAAAGTGGTACCGCCAGACCCAGAGATCGGCTGAATGGATTCGAAAACTGTAAAACTCAACTGTTTAACTCTAGGGGAGTTGGAAAATTAGCCTTGTGGCGAGGGGGGCGTGGTTCAGCGAAGTCTGCAATGGGAGAGAGCGTCAGGAGACGCATGGTGAGTGAGTGGGTTAAATGCAAATCATGAACACCTGTTTCTCATTCCAGTAATTGGCGTGGAGACAGGATAAAACGCCAGGAGAAGCAGGAGTGTGGGAGAGAGAGAGAGGGACTACTGACTGAGAAAGCTGCTGGACTGATCAGGAGATCTTGCTGGAGTGAAGCTCGTCTACGGATGTGGATTATTTGTTGTGCGTTGCACAGACTATTTATTTGAACCTTGTTTTATGTAATAAAAGCTCAGTCAGTAATCAAAGCCGACCCTGTCCTCTTCCTTCCCTAAGAAGTGAATCGTACAACACTGGTGCCGAAACCCGGGAAGGAAGACGGGCTGCTGCCACCATGCAATCATCGTCCTCCACGCCGTTTGCGGACGTCATCGCATCCCTCGCGGCCCTGCATCAGGAGCAACATCAGGCCCTGCTGGATCTGAGAACCGACCAAGAGCGCCGGTTCCAAGCTATCATCCAGATGCAGCAGGAGGACCATGAGAGGTTCTGGAGCTGGATCGACCGGGAGGTTCGCACGGAGTCCATCGCGCAGCCAGCTGTGCCCACCACCTGCCCATTAATAAAATGGGACCTCATGATGACCCCGAAGCATTCCTGGAACTTTTTATCAAATCCGCCGAGGCGTGCGGTTGCCGTGGGACCAATGGTCCATGAGGTTGGTCCCGCTGCTGTCGGGGGAGGCGCAGGTGGCGGCACAGCAGCTGCCAGTGCAGAACCTCCTGGTGTTTGACAACCTTCAGTGGGCCATCATCCAGCGGGTTGGTTGGACCCCAGAGCAACATCGCCAGCATTTCCACTCCCTGGAATTGGGTGAGTCCGGCTTGCCCTTCCTGATGGTCCAACAGCTCTGGGACTCATGCCGCAAATGGCTATTGGCTGAGGGAAGCGACGTGGATGCCATGCCAAGGGGTCGGCGAGCCCCTACCATCTACCTCTCTCTCTCCCTCTCTTCCCCTCTCTCTCTCTAGACCTGTCCCTCTCCCCAGGTCTCGGCCGCCCGGCCTGCCTCGTGTTCCGCCCCGGGGTGGGGCGGAACTGAACAAGGACAGTTCTCTGGACCTAGAGCCCCGCCCAGGGGGGGACCTGGAGCATTTTGTGAATAGGTGTCCTGTCATGGAGGTGGGGACGATGATCCGGGTCCCAGACGACCCGCAGACTGCCCCTGGTCAAGCTGGCTGGTACCAAATACCTGTGAGTATCAAGGGGGGTACCTATCAAGCTTTGGTGGACTCAGGATGTAACCAAACCTCTGTTCATCAAAGTCTGATTTTGTCCGGGGCATTGGATACAAGCCGCATGGTTAGGGTGTGGTGTGTGCATGGGGATGTGGTGAAATATCCTATAGTGCCAGTCATTATTCAATTCAGGGATCAAAAGCATAGCGTTGAGGTGGCAGTTAATCCGCACCTCCGGCATCCGATAATTCTGGGAATGAATTGGCCAGCATTTAATAAATTATTGGGTTGTTTATGCTCGGATGCCTCTTGGGGGGAAAAGACGCTGGATAAGGATGCGCGAGTGCAGGTGGGAGAGACTGACCGGGGACCAATGAGCACAGCTTCAGAGGAACAGAGTGAAATCGGAAGACTGATTCTTTCGGACTGTGATGACTTTCCTCTGGAGCAGTCTCAAGACAAGATGCTAAAACATGCGTTTGAAAAGGTCAGTACCATCGATGGTCAGCATCTCCAGCCTGGACGTCCGCTTTCTTATCCATATTTTGCGATCATAAAAGATAGGTTTTATCGAGTGACCCAAGACACTCAGACAAAGGAAGATACAACCCAATTGTTAGTTCCAAAGAGCCGCAGGGAAGTGCTTTTCCAAGCGGCTCATTCTAATCCAATGGCTGGGCATTTAAGACAAACAGCAACACTAAATCGCCTCATGACCTGTTTCTTTTGGCCGGGCATTCACGAGAACGTGCGCAGGTGGTGCGCGTCTTGTCGTGAATGTCAGTTGGTAAATCCACCGGCCACTCCAAAAGCGCCTTTGCGCCCCATCCCATCAATGCAGGTCCCCTTCGAAAGAATTGGTATGGACCTCATCGGGCCATTAGAGCGATCAGCGAGAGGGGATCGCTTTGCATTAGTCATTGTGGATTATGCAACGCGATACCCCGAAGCAGTGGCTCTCCGCAACATTTCTGCTAAGAGTGTTGCGGACGCACTGTTTAGTCTAATCTCCCGAGTGGGGATTCCGAAAGAAATCCTCACTGATCAAGGCACAGCGTTTATGTCACGCACGTTACGCGAACTTTACTAGTTATTGGGCGTTAAATCGATTCGTACCAGTGTCTTTCTCCCACAAACTGACGGACTGGTCGAACGTTTTAACCGCACGCTTAAATTCATGATTCGTAAATTCGTTCAAGAGGATGCCAAAAATTGGGATAAGTAGTTAGAACCCCTGTTATTCGCGGTGCGAGAGGTCCCGCAAGCCTCCACGGGGTTTTCCCCCTTCGAGCTTCTCTTTGGACACCACCCCCGTGGGGTACTGGACGTCCTAAGGGAGACTTGGGAGGACGGATCATCTCAGGCAAAAAACGAAATTCAGTATGTGCTGGATTTGAGAACAAAACTCCACACTTTGGGGCGGCTATCCATGGAGAATTTGTTACAAGCCCAGCACAAACAGAGCCAACTGTATGACAGGGGGACGAATTTACGCAAATTTTCACCAGGAGATAAAGTGTTTGTATTGCTCCCCACTTTGGCACTCCCCAAATTGGCGAGCTCGATTATGAGGTAATACGTTCCGATAGGAGAGGAGCATGTCAAATTTACCACCTCAATCTCCTTAAAAAATGGAATGAGGCAGAATCAGTGATGTTGGCGACGGTGATTAGCAGAGAGGATGATCTCGGGCCAGAGGCGAATGTCAAAAAACAATCTCTCGCTCTGGCCCCGGGGGGAGATCACCTCTCACCTTCCCAGCTCACTGATTTGACTAAATTACAAGCAGAGTTTGCTGAGGTGTTTTCTCCCCTACCGGGCCGTATGGACCTCATTCAGCACCACATCGAGACAGAGCCGGGCATGGTGATTCGCAGCCGGCCATATAGATTGCCTGAACACAAGAAAAAGGTAGTTCAGGCAGAATTAGGGGCAGTGCTTGAAATGGGAGTAATAGAAGAATCCAGCAGTAACTGGGCGAGCCTATTGGGGATAAACAGTTTAGGACCCTTGAAACCAGATATGTTGAATAAAGACCCGGAGTCAAAGTTTAAAAAAAAATTATAAATTGAAGAAAAATTTAATGAAGAATAGTTTGCAGTTTCATCAGCAGAAGCCAGCTTCAAGTCTCACAAGGAGATCGTAGGCCGCTCTGCTTACATTCACATTTTCTCAATAATTATACTCTAACAGAGTCAACTAACTACATCATTACTTCAGGTTGGATGATTCTGATTGGCTAAGAAAAATAGACAAGATTAGAAATTTTCCACACGTGGACAGATAATAAGAAGCATATCTCCCTTTGTCACGGTGATGACGAGGGGACCCTGGATTTAGGTACTGGATGTCCTTTTGGGGTCATGACATGGTGTCTGCTGGTCTCAAGCAGAATGCCAGTTGTCCAGTACAAAGGGACTTGCACAGAACACTTAGCGCACATACACGATTCACAGCTTCTTCAAGGCTGAAGTTGATCTGAGCTCTGCTCTGAGCAGGAAACTTTCCCAAAACATACTGATAACATGTTCTTTTCTCTCAGTGAGAGGTACAGAGGAAAATAGATGCTTTAACATACATTGAAGAAGTCATTCAAATATTTTAACAGAAATATAAATGTTGATTAATAACTTAAAAGATATATATTGAAGCGGCAGTGGATTCCAGAATCCACCCCTTCAGTCCCCCCTTAAAAGGCCGATGTGAAGTCCTAAACACCAATCTGGTCTTAACAATTTAGGCCGCTTCAAAATTTAACATTGCTCACCCATGCTCCCCTACCAGGTTACAATTGTACAAAATAGACCATAGGTTTTCCCTCGAAGGACTTAACTAGAACAGAATATCCTACAGAGCACACAGTGCATTATTGACCTTCAGTCCTTACACATAGTCATCTTTACATCAATATTTGTGATTTGGTTTATCATCAAATTCCTTGACTACAAAACAAATACATATTTATTCTCTGGAAGCCGGGCTAAACGAGTAAGCACTGTTACTGCATTCCTGGCATGGGCCAGACCCTCAGTCACTCCTCAGATACTAAATACAGACATTGCCTGTAATCATAAACACCAGGATATATACACTGGTTTTTAGAAAAATATAATTTCCAATTCATTATACAAGATACAGATCAATACAAGAAGATGGATCGTAAATCCACTACTTTCACTATACCCTTTATAGATCATTTTTAAGTTTAAAAAAAACAAAACAAAATTGTGGTCTAACTCAAAATAAACAACAACAAAAATAAAATAAATAAGACCCATCATAATCCATCTAGGTATTTGAAGTTTCTTAAATCATTGTTCAGTTTACGGTCTATAGACACATCATGCACCACCTTAATTGCAGAACATCTTTTAAATCTCTCTCTCTTTTTTTTTTTAAACACACCGTTAAAAATAGAAATAAAAGAAAACAAATTTACATGACCAGAACCATTTCAATTATCCTTTTCAATAAAACATAAAATTGTTACTTTTACTTAATAATCCTTTTGTTAAGATTTCTTTTCACAACAGATCCATTATAGCCCACAAAAAATAAACAATATAAATAAAAATAAACATAAACCTAAACCTTTGAATTTTAAAACATTTCGTTAAAAACCTTTCATCAAAATGAAATAATCATCAAAACATATAAATTTAGTTAGAGTAACAATTTCTTTGTCTTGACTGATATCTTTATCATGACATTCACTGTTAATAATACTCAATACCTAATTATTATTAATCTGAAACTCAATTTTCACAACATTTCACAGTACTGAGACTGTCAAAAGTACAGCATTCAAAATAATTTAATAATAATTAAGACTTCCTTTAAAGTCAGTTTTAAACTCAAGTTTCTTGTCAATTATAACTGCATAGGCTGACCAAAATCTTAATGACCAAAATCTTAACCCTCTTCTTTGGCAGGGATCTTTTTCATTATTACTCACTGCACCAAAATTGTCAAACAAAAACACAAACGGACAGATTTTCTTCCATAACACTTATAAATTATACAAATTTGTACTATAAGACATTATCAATTTCTTTAAAGCTGTTTTTGAAACAGTTTCTCTTTTTTTTTTCATCACAATAATTTCAACTGCTTATAATTTTGTCACTCTATCCCATCAAATTGTTAGTCTGCAGATCTAAAAATATATTATCGTTACTGTCTCAGTCCCACTTATCTCTATTGTTTTGCAGAAACCAAATTATTGTTTTTCTCAAATCCCTAGATTGCACAAACAGCCTGATAGCTTCTTTCACCTTCAACCCTCATTACATAAATTGTATTTCTCTAGACATCTAATGTCATGCATCCATTTAATGGATAAAAATAAAAAAATAAATAAATAAAATAAAAAAATAAACAATAATAAATAAAACTTTTATCAATTATATTCACTCCTCCTTTGTTTGCCCACCGGCCTTCCATAAATTTGAGGGGTTTCTCTGGATAATCTACTAGTGACTTAGCCAATGTGTCACTTTGTCTCTGCCGTCAAAGCTTATAACATTTACATTTATCATTCTAATCAAACAAAGAAGACAGTATTTAAATTTAGATAAGGGTTTTTAACCCATGGACGGCAATCTTCAATTCCACAATTCCAATTTATATAAATGTTCTTAAAAATACTAATCCAGAGAATAATTAAAATCAACATCATAAATGACAAAAGTCATAATTACCATTAGCAGACAGAGCTGGATATCCAATCCACTTAAAGCTCGTCCCATGTTCTGTATCGTCTTTTCATAAGATTCAATCCGAAATATCGGCTTGTCAAAATTTGTTATTTCACTTAACCCATCTGTAATGATAAAACACTCATTCCAGAGGTTAATGACATATACACACTGAGGACAGATTATTTCCCCAAACTAACACATACAAAACATAAAGTTCAGTCAGCCTCACACACACTAGACACATGAATATGAACCTGCTCATTGTCAAGGTTGGCTTTTTGTTTTAATTCTAAAAACACATTTAAATTTCCCATTTTCCTGTAGGTTTTACTCTTATGCAGTCTCAAATTATGTCTCTTCACTATAATTTGTTTTCAGAAAAGTCAGCTGGGTTGTTTTGGTTCTAATCTCATTGCTTTGTTTAAGCTTTAGCAGGCTGATAACAGACAGACAGAGCTCCATCCTTTTCCTCCACTCAAGCAGTCTCTCTCTCTTACTGCACTAATAATCTTTTCAACAGAATCACAAGTCTGTAACTTAGACAGAATTTAATATTAAATTATTATATAGAACCCTTTGTTTTTCGCAAAGGTTAAAATGTAAATGTTTAACTTTCAAATAAAAACCATTACCACCATCTAAAATATGTTATGCTAGTAGCCATTTTTGAGGTTATCTTACTTTAAATGCTGAATGCATTTATCTGTCTCTTGACTCTTCAAAATCAGTCTTTATCTTTAACCACCACCATGTCTACGAATTATTCTCTGCCATGTCCAATGACCTGCAGGAGTAAAAACTATAATACAGACACATTAGTTCAAAATCAACACAGCCTCATTGATTTAGTGATTCATACTGTTGAATCTAAAACTTCTATACAGTTCTTGCCAATAGGGCAACCAACATTATGTTACTAAACTTTACTCTGGTCTCCCCAGAAATTACAGACAATCACCTCATGGTCTCAGTCGGCTCTTGAAAGCTCATTCCCATAAGCTCTTTATCAATAATCTTCTTCTCCTCAGGGTCTTGTCCCCTGGAATAGTTGCATCAAGTTGTGGGCTTGTCACAATGAAAAACAAGCCATCTTAGGAATGTGGTTTCTGGTGAGTGGTATAGAGGAGCATTTTTTGGGCAGACTGCTGTACCTTTCACAGGTCATCCCTCCTTAAAGATGCTGCTGGCCTCACAGACATCCTGCTCAACTCTCATACCCATCTCACATAAACACCTCCCTCCAGGGTAGATGCCCAGTGGCGGCGGTAACCCCCTGCCTTAGGTTGTCCTCTGTCTGGCCAAAGAGGATCTTACCCGTCATTGAGAAATCACCTCGTGCACACTGGTACCCGCTCTTTCCCATCATGAAATCTTTGACAGTTTTCTTCAAACATAATTAGGTGTTTTCTGCAGCTTCGGGAAGTTGCATTCACGAGCCACCAGAGCCATTGGACTGCCTAATAGTGTTAAAACATGGAGACAGGTTAATAACAGCAGTATTTAATCACTGAAATCAATTGACTGTGCATTCTCTGAGCAGCAACATATCAGTGCTGAGAATATACTCGGTGAATTTAATTCTCACAACTGTCCATTCAGTGTAATGTTCTGCCACATCTGTAACTGGAGCCATCGGCCCTGCACATGGTGGTGACAAAGATCAGACAAAAAGTTACTGGTCATAGAAAAAATTAATCAAAATAGTCACTTCTATCATTCAAGGTCTGTATTACCATTTTAAAGACATCTTTACTCTCATTAAGTTTTACTTTGACACATTTAACAACAAATGGCCCTCTTTATGGCAATCATTTCTTTTAACATCTCTGTGTCCATGATTTTCAACTTAGACACTGTGCTTCACTATACATAGCTTGTTATCACTTATGACACAAGCTCAGATAGCAGAATTTAGTTGACTTTGAGTGAGAGAGACTGAGGGTTTCAGGACTGGTCCTCTGCCTTTTATAACTTTTAACATTAAACTTTATTTACTGGCCCAGCTTAAGACTTTGCCAGAAATTAACATGTCTTTTCAAATAAACATTATTTTTATATTTGTCTTTCACCCATATATTAGGAAACTTAGACATGACAAACTTCCGATCAGGTTGAGTCTCTGTGAAACTGGCAGTCTCATTTTTGCCATTTAAACCTTCTGTCACTTTGACCATCAAAAATCAAATATTTAGAACTTAGAGGTCCTACATCATTTAGTTATTCACATTCACAGTAGTGATGTGCTCATCACAAGAAAACATACTTAATATTGAACCATCCCTCAGTTACTTCTGGGATTTATTTTTTTTTTTCATCCAGGGTTAATGACACTCCGCCCATTTTACAAATTGATTTATAAGCACAAACAACTAAAAAGTTAAATTTTTCTGATTCTTTCTTTGTTTGTAGCCAGTCTAGTTGTTGTTTAACTTTTCAATCAGAATCAAAACCCTGACTAACCATTTTTTTTTTTTTAAATAGTCTCTGTCTTTGAAGTGAGAGCTTCAGAGCAGAGCTGCTTACAGCATTTTGCTCTCTTCAACCTCATTATCTGTATCAGGACTGATCAAGTTTACGGATCAAGTTACTCAATTTGTCAGCCATATTTTAGTCAAAGTTAATACTCACCTGAAAGAGATGGAGGTGGCGATCTTTAAACAACACAGCTTTGGCTTCTGCTTGATGAAACTGCAAGGTATACTCCAAAATCACAGTTACATACTGGTCCAATCCAATTAGGGTCATAAAGTTTTTACTTTTTCTCGGAATCGTTCTAGATGCATCCCAGGCAAACAAGAAACCCTATATCTATTTAATATTTCTTTTTATTTTGTAATTAACTAATAGCTTAATCCCTAACTGTCTGAATCACTAAATTCGGGGTACCCCTATCTGATGTGGAAGAGACAGAGTTAGGTTCACGGTGCCACTGGACCTTCTCAATCCAGTGCCTTACACTCCCTGTAGGGGTACCTCTGTACACCACGCCGTGTATTAATCACTTTGTGTCCCTGTATTGGAGTGCGTTCGATGCGCTGCCTGCCGTCATGTGGCTTCAGCGACTTCTTATACTATCAAATTCAATGATCATCAATATCATAAAGCTAGTATAATTAGTGTACCTCCCCGGCCTCCAAATCCGGTTCTACGGTACTCCTCACTCACGTCTGAGTGAAGCTCTGCCACTCTCCTGCCCCAATCTCTTCCACTCAGACAGCCCTAACCAAATAATAAAACAGCTTCCTACCTTGTTTGTTGTTTAGCCAGGGATGTCACCGAAGAATGATTGCCCGCATAATCCTCCACCATAAACTGTTGGGGATAAACAGTTTAGGACCCTTGAAACCAGATATGATGAATAAAGACCCGGAGTCAAAGTTTAAAATAAAATTATAAATTGAAGAAAAATTTAATGAAGAATAGTTTGCAGTTTCATCAGCAGAAGCCAGCTTCAAGTCTCACAAGGAGTTCGTAGGCCGCTCTGCTTACATTCACATTTTCTCAATAATTATACTCTAACAGAGTCAACTAACTACGTCATTACTTCAGGTTGGATGATTCTGATTGGCTTAGAAAAATAGACAAGATTAGAAATTTTCCACACGTGGACAGATAAGAAGAAACAGTAAGAAGCATATCTCCCTTTGTCACGGTGATGACGAGGGGACCCTGGATTTAGGTACCGGATGTCCTTTTGGGGTCATGACATGGTGTCTGCTGGTCTCAAGCAGAATGCCAGTTGTCCAGTACAAAGGGGCCTGCACAGAACACTTAGCGCACATACACGATTCACAGCTTCTTCAAGGCTGAAGTTGATCTGAGCTCTGCTCTGAGCAGGAAACTTTCCTAAAACATACTGATAACATGTTCTTTTCTCTCAGTGAGAGGTACAGAGGAAAATAGATGCTTTAACATACATTGAAGAAGTCATTCAAATATTTTAACAGAAATATAAATGTTGATTAATAACTTAAAAGATATATATTGAAGCGGCAGTGGATTCCAGAATCCACCCCTTCAAGCCCGATAGTTTTGGTTCCCAAAACAGACGGCTCAGTCCGGTTCTGTGTGGATTACCGCAAGGTGAATGCAATGTCGAAATTCGACGCGTATCCAATGCCACGGGTGGACGAATTGCTTGACCGGCTCGGTACGGCTCGATTTTAATCGACACTGGACTTAACAAAGGGATATTGGCAGATCCCCTTGTCACCATTATCCAAAGAAAAAACAGATTTTACGACGCCGTTCGGATTACACCAATTCTTTACACTTCCGTTCGGGCTGTTTGGGGCACCAGCCACCTTTCAGCGTCTCATGGATAAAATTTTGCGGCCCCATGGTGCGTATGCTGCTGCCTATCTGGATGATATTATTATCTTCAGTAATGACTGGCAGCGGCATATGCAGCATTTGAGGGCCATCCTGAGATTGCTGAGGGGGGCTGGGCTTACGGCCAACCCGAAGAAGTGTGCGATTGGGCGCGTGGAAGTAAGGTATCTGGGCTTCCACTTGGGGCATGGACAGGTGCGTCCCCAAATTGATAAGACAGCAGCGATTGCGACCTGTCCGTGCCCCAAGACCAAAAAGGAGGTTAGACAGTTCCTCAGGCTGGCGGGATATTATAGAAGGTTTGTAGCAATGACTTAAGAGCCACCAGTAGCAATGACTTAAGAGCGAGAGGGTACGTTGACTACTTGGGTGTCCAGAGCCGGAGACCATGAGAGCCCCTCAGGACCTCCCGGCGGAGCAGGTTCAGAGCGTGTAGTTTGGGCGATTTGTTTATCAATGGATCATTGAATGGGACTGACGATCATGGCTTGAGGGAGGATGTGTTCTGGAGAACTAGGCTCAGGAACTAGTTGATAGAGACGTGAAAGTGCATCTGCCCTGAAGTTCTTATGACCAGGACGATATGAGATCATGAAATCAAATTTGGTGAAGAACAGAACCCAGCCGGCTTGATGTGGATTCAGTTGTTTTGCCTCACGCAGGTATTCAAGGTTTCGATGATTCGTGATTACCTCAAAGCGATGTTTCGCTCCCTCCAGCCAGTGTCTCCACTCTTCCATAGCTAGATTGGTGGCCAGGAGCTCACAATTGCCGATGTCATAGTTCTAACCCCGGTGGTAGAAGCATCCACCTCGATGATGAAAGGAAGCTCTGGATCAGGATGGACCAGGATTAGAGTGGATCGGAAGGCTTCTTTGAGACAATGGTAAGCCTCTAGGGCAGATGGGTTCCAGGACAGAGACTTGGGCTGGCCTTTGAGAAGTGAGGTGAGAAGAGAACTGAGCAGACTGTAATAATTTTTTTTGAACCTTCTGTAGAAGTTGGAGAATCCCAGAAAGCTTTGCAGTTCCTTGATGTTGACTGGCTGGGGCCAGTTCCTGATAGTTTCCACCTTCCTCTGGTCCATCTGGATGCCGTGTCGATTTATGACAAAACCCAGGAAGTGTACGGAAGTCGTATGGAACTTGAGGTACAAGCTTGAGGTACAGATGGTGTAAGGATCTGCTTTACGTGTTGGCGATGTCTGGCCAGGTTCAGGGAGTATATGAAGATATCGTCGATGTAAACGATGATGAACTGCTGGCGGAACTCCCAGAACACCTCATTCATGTAGCCCTGGAAGACAGAGGGAGAGTTGGACAGGCCATAGGGCATAACCCGGTACTCATAGTGCCCGGAGGGAGTAACAAAGTCAGTCTTCCACTCGTCACCTCAGCGGATGTGAAAGAGGTTGTATGCACTCCACAGGTCCAGCTTGGAGAAGATGCAAGCTCCCCGTAGTTGTTCCAGTGCCGCTGGGACCAGAGGAAGAGGATAACTATATTTGACTGTCTGGAAGTTGAGATGACGGTAGTCGATGTACGGCCGCAAGCTTCCGTCCTTCTTGGCCACAAAGAAGAAGCTGGAAGTGGCAAGGGGTGTAGAAGGTTGAATAAATTGCTGTTGTAGCACCTCCTGTATGTACTCCTCAATGGCCTTCTGCTCGGGATGAGTAAGTTTTCATTTTTGGGTTTGCTTTGCTTTAATGTGAGAACTGTTTGAGAGCTGAACTGAGTTGTAAATTCCATACACGAATGGGTTTGCTGTGATAAAGTTATTCTATTCATTCATGCTTTGGATGGTTGTTTAAACGTGACTGAGACTAAGCGTACACCAATGTATGGGAAATCGCCAGTGAACAAATACCGTTACAACATCCACAGTCAAGTTGTGGTTTTGCACTTTTTAGAGTTTTGTCTTATGCTGTTTATTTGTTTTTTGTTTCTTTTGTCCTGTTCTCTGTGGAGGTGTCTATGTAAAATGTAAGACTGTCTTAACTGTGATAAGTGAAGCTAAGGGTTATGTTTTGCTAAGTTTGGGTATATGATTCTATTTGATTCTTGGTTGGTTTTCTAAAATAAATTTGCAAATGAAGTGATGTTTCCCTATGAGTTTAATTTGATTCTGCCCTTTCAATTCCCTCACATGTAATGGTGGTTTTTATTGAGCTATCCGGAGTTAACTTATTGACAAGATTAAAGGCCTGTCTGGCGCCCAAACAAACCGATAAATATATAAAATAATTATGATTAAATTTTTTTAAAGTTGAAGGGCTACCACCGCTACAAATTATTAAAGAATAAAACAGTTAAACATGAAAATCACCACAGTGGTACTTGGTGAGATGTAGAACAAGAATCTGGTGGCGTTTGCAGAAAACAATTTGATTTTATTTTTTTAATGAATTTTTTAAATGTATAGCGAGGTAAATAGTCTATGACTTTGAAATTGTTACGGTGTGCTGTGCTGAAGCACAACACACACTCAAAACATCAAGATCAGACGGGGAGTGAAGAGAGTGAGTCCATTATAAAGGGAGTGCTGATGATGAAGTCCAGGTGCAGGTGATGAGTGCTGGTGGGGAGATGACGAGGGAAGTGAGTGCAGGTGTGGAAACAGGAGGATCATGGGAAATAGAGTTCAGGAGATGAGAGAACTGTGACAGAAATATAATTATTAAAGAATGAAACAGTAAAAGAACATGAAAATCACCACAGTGGTACTTGGGAAAATGTAGAACAAGAATCATGTGAAGTTTGCAGAAAACAATTTGACTTTATTTACTTTTTTATGAACTTTTAAAATGTCTGTATATCAAGGTTAAATAGTTTATGACTTTGAGATATAATTATTAAAGAATGAAACGGTAAAAGAACATGAAAATCGCCACAGTGGTACTTGGGAAAATGCAGAGGTGGAGTTTGCAGAAAACAATGCTGCGTTCACGCAACCTCGTATTTACCGGAATCTTGAAATGACAACACATGACATTATATTCGGAGCTGTTCACGTCCTTTTGATCCTTGGACTGGGAATTATGCATTTCCATGGCACCACCATCAACGCCTAAACAGCGGTCAGGTGGTACAGAGGCCACGTGGTACATGTGGGAGCTTTCAGAAAACTCCCAGAGAATCAGGTGAAGTTTGCAGAAAACAATTTGATTTAATATTTTTATGAATTTTTAAAATATGTCTGTATTGTGAGGTAAATAGTCTATGACTTTGACATATAATTATTAAAGAATAAAACAGTAAAACAACATGAAAATCACAACAGTGGTAGCTACCTTTGAACATGTAGAACGATAATCAGGTGGAGTTTGCAGAAAACAATTTGATTTAATATTTTTATGAATTATTAAAATATGTCAAAGTCATATTAAAGAATAAAACAGTTAAACAACATGACAATCACCACAGTGGTACTTGGGAACATGTAGAACAAGAATCTGGTGAAGTTTGCAGAAAACATTTGATTTTATTGTTTGTTTGTTTTTTATGAGTTTTAAAAATATTTCTACCGATACCGGTTTAAACCAAGAGTGCCACGTGAGTCCTGAAAAGTGAAGCCAAAGCGTCTCGATCGCCCCGCGTGGCTGGATGCAGTAGAGGTCATAAACCCCACCCTCTCCATGTATTCCAGTGGGACGTGAGACAAACTAAACAATTAAATTTCACTTCTAATCTTTTTTTCCAAAGACAATTTCTGCCATTTTAGTCAGTTTTTATCACGCTGGTGTTAGTTCAAGTGTTCGTTCTTTAAATAAGTTCGGTTTTAGTTAGTTATTTGATGCTATAAAAAAACGTTAAAATAAAATAAAATAATTTAAAAAAGTATATTAAAGCTGAAATCAAACTTGAATGATGACAACACAGAAAAAAAATACTATAACTAGTGATCATCAAATCCTTTTAAAAGTTTATTTTACAGACTTTGTAAGCCTTCCACTTTTTTTTCCCACAAAACCTTTTTGCAGAAACCCAGTCAGTTTGGGTTAAAATTCTTTAAAAGATCTAGTATTAGCACTAGGCTTATAAACACTTAATTAATGAAATTAAATTAAGGACATGCATCAGAAAATTGGGAATGTTGGACAATAAATATATGACAGCTTGATTTTGCAGTGTTAATGTCCGTTAAAGCAAAAGTGTCCAAAAGAGGGAATTATGCGATAACTGATACAGCAGTGCATCATTGCCCATACGGTAAAAAAATATATTTTCAAATATATTTTTAAATATATTTCAAAATATACAAAAAATGGCCAAAAAATATATTCGGTAAAATATATTTTCAAATATAAATATATTTTCTAAAAATATATTTTTTGGACATTTTTTGTATATTTTTAAAAAATATATTTTCAAATATATATACATAAATATATTTTCTAAAAATGTATTTTTTGGCCATTTTTTGTATATTTTTAAAAAATATATTTTCTAAATATATTTTACAAAAGCATTTAAAAATATATTTTGCCCTACATATATTTCAACCCAAAAAAAAATACATTCACATGTCACATTTGAAAAACTTTTATTTGTTGTCTATAACACATGAACATTTGAATAAAAAATTCAGCAAGGAACATACTTTACAATGTTCAAAAAATTACTGTTCTGACCATTTAAGTAGTCATTTAATTTTTGGATTTATTTCATTGGCTAAGATATATCATGTGACTTAGGTTAGAGGTCACGGCAGCCATCTTAGATTTCACTTCACTATAGCAGTGATGCAGCAGCAGATGTCTCTCTGATAAAGGCTATATTCTTGTCATTTCATGCCAAAGAGGCCATCGTCTGTAAGTTTAATTGTTCATTGATTTTTATTTATGTTAAAAAAGAAGTATTTCATGGCATTTAAAATAATTTGTTGAACATTCATCAAAGAAGATTGTTAATATCTCACTTTCATATACTAGCGCTAAATTCTGTTTCTCTCTTAAAAGTTAGATTTATTCTTACTTGATACTTAATATATGCTTTATGTTTGTATTTTAGTTTCACAAAATACGATGTTGGCAACTGAAGATTTCAAGTAAAACACTGAAAGAGAACTCTTTTGGTTTCGACTTTTTCTTCATCCCTCATCCTGTTTAACTATCTGTCGAGGTGCAACCTACTTGCAGCAGGGACAGAATAATTACAATATTCAAACAAATATAACTTTTTTGCTTTCAAGAAGTCTCAGCTTCCCCAGTTCAAATCCTCAAAGCCTCTTTGGACACATTTGGAAATCTCTTCTTGACTGTGAGACAAAAATCAGTTATTTTTTATAACTTGATGTTTCTAGTAAATTTTCCTTTCTCCAAGTATTGACTTACCGTATATATGGCTGCCGTGGTTTCCTCGTCAAGGGCACTTTTTCTATCTCTACCACTGTACTCATACAAAAGACAAAACACAATAACTGAACATGTGTACAGGTACAGAGGGCATGCACTTTGTCTTCTGACTAGTTTTGGATTTCCTGATATTTTTGTTTACACTGGAACTAAAACAATTACATGTATACTGGATTTTAAAGATATTTAATGGGCATATTTTTGGACAGTACAGTAAAGAAACGAATGATTGAGGAGAGGTCGAATTAGCCTTTCTTTACACTTCTGCATTGCATTTTCACTTTTACAAATGAAGGGATAGTGGAATATCACAAAGTCACTCATTTAAGCTAACTTAACTCTAAGGGATAATCCACCCAAAAACAGAAATGATCTCATTTACTTACCCTCAAGCTTTTCCAGTTGATTATGACATTCTCTTTTTCTGTGGAATACACACAGAGATATTTAGAAAAATACTCAACCTCTGTGTGTTCACACAAGAAGGTCAAAAACCAAACAAAGTGAACATGATGGTAATCCACATGACATCAATTGACAAATCAACTTCTTCTGAAGTGAAACAATAGGTGTGTTTGAGGAAAATACTATTATATGTTAAATTTGTTACACTACAGATTTGCCAACTGTCCAATATGGGCTCAAAGTCAACATGTTGTAATTTGTGATGTGTGTTTTAAAGCTTGAGTCATTTGGAAGCACAGACCTAAAAATATTAGTATTTTTCTAACACACACCTAGTGTTTCACTTCAACTAGGGTCAAGTTGACTACTGTTGTTTTTTACTCTGTGTGGTTTTTTAAGTGTCAACTTTACACTTGCACTCACAGAGATGGATTATTTTCCAAAAATCATAATTTGAAAGAAAGTCATAATTCTGAGAGTATTTTCATTTTTGGGTGGAGTATCCCTTTTTTTTAGTATTATCAGAAACAAAAACTTTATTTTTCTTAGCCAAAAAAAAAAAAAAAAAAAAAAAAAAAAATCTGTAGTTTGGCCTTTATATTTAAATTCAACTGTTGAATTTTGAATTCTGTTAATTTCATGTTTATTACTGTGAAGCTCTTTTGTATAAAGTGCTACAGAAATGAAGATGACTTGACTATGAACATTATCCTGTACCTATGACTTGTGGTCAGAGGCTCTCCAGCACAATCGTTGGGCTGGTGGGGCAGACAGCAAGTGGACAAGCGTCTTGACAGATGGGTTTGGACCCACACCTGTTCCAGACAGAAAGAGATATTAACACAAGTGCAGAGAACATATCAATTCATAAATTACACAATAAAATAATATAATTTGCTTAACAGTGCTTAATTTAAAAATATATTTTACTTCTTAAAGTGTCTCATCATTCTCACCTTGTTGCTGTTGCACAAACTATCTCTTCTTCTGCTACTGAAAATAAAAAGTAGATTTTTTACAGTAATGAATGACACATGTAAACCTGTAGGTCATGACAAATAAGCATCTTTTGTTATTGAATCACTGGCTCAACTGGTTCATTGAAAACAGTTTGTCATTCAGCAGAAAGTGAATAAAAATTATACTATAGTAACCTAGGCTGTATTAATATTAATAATAATAATATTAGTAGAAAGATTGAGCGTATGAATGCCATTAATGTCAAACCAGCATATGCCTGAACTCTAATAACGAGCGAATAACGTGTGCCTAATTAACAAGTTTAGTAAAACATTTAAATTTAGCAAAAAAAAAAAAAAAAACACTTACGTTACAGGCTCCACTATCAGTGACAGGATCACGTGAGCATCATCGATCGACAACAGCAGAGGGCTGTTTCATAAAAGATGCTAAGAAAAGCGAGGATTAAACTCCAAAACCTGACTTGAATTAACCTAACAAATGAGTTTGGGCTAAAACGGTTTCATAAAAGGTAATTGAAGTTCACGCAGTCCCGCTAATTCGATCCAGGTTTACCTAGTCAAGATAATTTCGCGTGCACGCTTTTCTTAAGCAGCCCTAGAGGTCGATCATGGATCAAATCGATCCACCATAGGAAACGGCATACATTTTGTGCTATTTTATCATAGACAGTAAAAGAAATGGACACAGCGACCCCATTGGAACTCAATTGAGACAAGTGAAGCCCATTTTTAGCGATTTTTAGCACTTCCGTTTCTGACGCGCAGACTCAAACTAAGCTTGATGACGTCTGCAACCTGTCTGACAGATGTAAATCTTCTAGTAGCTGTGCGTGCAAACTGCCATCGTTAATCTTGCAGAGACGGCGAGCTTGAGCGGGGAGTTCTTTGGCGTGAGTAAGCAGGAGTAAGTATTCTGATTAATTATTTTGTATAATATTTTAAAATGTAACGCCAGTACGCCATCTCTCTTGACATCTCCCCGATTGCCTGCGAGCTTCTCCTCATGTCTGTACGGTAATTTCTCTACTGTGCGACAGAGAGTCGAGTGGTTATGACGCAATCGTTAGCCTATTTTTACAAAAACTGTATCTACGGGGCCATAATGTAACATAGAAGGTAATGGAGCCCTTTATACATTGTCGTGTATCTTTAGAAATAAATAATGGACAAATGGAGTCTTTAAACACCTCAGATGTAAAGTTATTCACTGTCAAAGTGACGCCAAAATGAATGGGAGTCAATGGGGATGCTAACGCAAGTGAAGTTCTGCTACAAGATGGCGGCACCCGGCCGACTTCAACTTCCGGTCGACTTCCTTGGGCACTGTATTTTATGCGTTTGAGACATGGTGTTTTCCTTAGTGCATAACTTACTTTTCACAAGTTTATTCTCCATCTGTAAATGTTAGAAAGTCATGCAAATATTTCCATTTTGAGGCTAAACTTCACATTGAACGAGCGCTGCTGCGCGCATGCGCGCTAAACAGACGGGACGCAATAGAAGCGCAATAATTCTAAAATATACATTTCGCTAAAATATTTGATGTTGGACATCAATGTAATGTATTCATATATTTTAAAACAATCTAATTAAATATTGGGCACAAAACATTTAGCCAGTAAGAAAGGAAAACATACACACATATATATATATATATATAAAAAATTCAGGTTGATTAGGACATTTTTCCCAGTCATTTCAATAGCAAAAAGTGTCCTAATCAACCTGAATTCCATATATATATATATGAGACCAGAATATAGATTAAATATGGGCCTTGGAAAAGGCTAGCTGACTTTATTGTGCTTTGACTACAGTGGGTAGTTTCAGTGTGGACAACAACCATGCATGCCACTTCAGCAGGCTGCATCTTACTCTGTCACTCTTCTCATAGCTTTTTCTGGCTCTGAAACACTCACTTGGTATTTCTCCTGCTCTTTGTCTAGCAAAAAAATCACTCATCACTTAATGAAAGCTTACAAATGAAGGCCTGATTGTTTCAGGGGCCTCGTCACAGGTTTATTGATTTTGAATTTCTGTGTTACTTTTGCTATATTTTCACACTTAAAACAATGATTTGGTAATCCTCTTGTATTCTTCTGTGCTAAGAAATAAGTCTCCTGACAGTTCTCTCCCAAGTGCTTCCATTGTTGTCAGCATTAAGTCTAAGAATGATTCAGTGGGCTATATAACACTTAATTTTTAAGAAATTACTTCTCTTTAAATGTTTTGTTTCTCATCATACTTACCTTTTAATAAAATATTAAAATAATAAAAATGTCTTAAACTTACACAAATATATGTTTATTTAGCACAATTTAGTAAATGTGTGTATTTTATATTATATATATATATATATATTATATATATATATAAAATATACACACATAATAATATACACATAATATACACACACACACACACTATATATATATATATATATATATATATATATATATATATATATATATATATATATATATGTTAATAAAGTCAAATAATTGTATGTGAGAGAGTCAGTTGTAATATCATTGCGTTCCTATTGGTCAGTGTTAGAGGAGCTCAGCTTAGCCTGGTTGTTAGCCTGCTTCGGAGCAGGCTAGCTGCAAAGTGTAAATCTCCATAGTAACTTAATGTAGATTAATTTAGCCTCCCTTCATGCAACCGAGTCAGGGCTAAATTCAGCCAGGATAACTGGAAAATCCCAGCTTAATCCCTTATCTTGCTTTTGTGCAATACCCCCCAGGCAGCACACGGCTCCCAAACACTCTACAGCTGAAATTTACAAAAATATTAAACAGTTTTTTGTGTGTAACGTTAGTTTTCACTAGTGTCCAAATTAAAAACAACTAACGTTAAAACGGAAATCTGTAAATATCAAATGTGTCTCCTCATGTGAGCAAATTAAACAGGGCATTAAATTGACAAATAAAGTAAAAAAAAAAAAAACATGACAAAACAAAACATTATACATTCATAGTAGCAATTAACATTACATATGTGAAAAATGACGACTAAAAATAAAGTTATAGCTCTTACCTTTTACTCCGAGAACTCCCGGTTGACTGACGACCGTTACAGATCAAAATGACGCGCATGCGCAGTAGCGCTGCTAGTGGTTTTCCCATTCAAATTACGTCACAGTTAACATCGTACATCTAGCGATTTTATTCATCTATTTATATGTAATTGATGTAGATTTAAACGCTATATTACTGACAATAAATTAAATAAATAAATAAATAAATTAATAAATAATAGACTAAAACAAACATTTTTATTCTGAGGTGCCATAATCACTCTGTATTTGTTGGGAAGATCATATGTGAACAAAGTGGTCAATGTGGAAAATATCGGGAAATAATTTTTTCCCGGAAATTCATATTTTTTCTGTAAGTGTTTAAAATTATTCTAACATAATGGATAGTTTTGATTGCAAGGCTTTCTTCCACCCACATTTGCATTGTTGACTGTAAGATTGAAAATGTATTTTCTTGCGCCCTGAAATATATTTTTATATATAAATATATTTTCTTGCCCCTGAAATACATGTTTAAATATATTTTAAGTATATGAAGGTTGAAACAAAATATATTTTCAGTTTCAAAAATATATTTCATTGAACTTCACTGTAACATATATTTACCATATATTTAAAATATATTTTGGCCAGATAAAATACATTTTTTTACCGTATGGGTGTCGTTATAGCGTGATCCATTCCCAGCTAACAATGACCTGGCGGTCCGCCAGCGTTTTTTGGGCGGCACAAATTCAGCGGCTAGACACGGTCGGACCACCATCGGCAATCTGAAGATGCCGTCGGTCTGACAGCGTTCCCAGCTAACACAGTTACGTTGTGACAACGTCACTGGACCGGACCATATTCGTTGTAGCGACGTACCAAATAACGTTCTAGGGACGTAACTTTGTGATTCCCTTATTCGTCGTGGCGACGTTATAGTGGTACGTCTCTGTAACGTGAGGAGTACGTCTCAACGACCAAACTGGCACGTTGTAAAAACGTAACTGGATCGGCTCATATTAGTCGCAGCGACGTTCCAAATAACGTTCTAGGGACGTAACTTTGTGATTCCCATATTCGTCGTGGCGACGTTATGGCGGTACGTCGCTGGAACGTGACAGTAACGTCTCAACGACCAAACTGGCACGTTGTGAAAACGTAACTGGATCGGCTCATATTAGTTGCAACGACGTCCCGAATAACGTTCCAGCGAGGTAACTTTGTGATTCCCATATTCGTCGTGGCGACGTTATAGCGGTACGTCGCTGGAACGTGACAGTAACGTCTCAACGACCAAACTGGCACGTTGTGAAAACGTAACTGGATCGGCTCATATTAGTTGCAACGACGTCCCGAATAACGTTCCAGCGACGTAACTTTGTGATTCCCATATTCGTTGTGGCGACGTTTTAATGGTACGTTGCTGGAACATGACAGGTACGTCCTAAAGACCAAAATACCACCTCGACCTTTATCTTAAAATCTGCTTCTCACCTTTACTCCGGGGAATGGAAATTGTGCACCGTCCATAACCTTGAAATCAATGCAGAACTGATAAACACTTCATTCTCTGCTATAAAACCTTATAATAAATTCTAATTGTTATAGGGAATTGTATTGCTTTGGTTAATACATTTGCAGATCAAAATATGTAGTGGAAACCAATAGAAACCCTCATTAAATTCTGACAGAAAATGGCTAGAAACAAACTGCATCCATGAAATCATCAGCATTGTTATTTTGTACAATTACTAAGCCAATACATTTGAATATTACCATGTAACCATGTTTTAACCATGTAAAGTGTTAACACATGAATTCATAAATTGAACACATTCATAGATCAAACAATACAATCAATAAATAAATGTAACCAGTGATTAATATGTTTTATTCTTTTAATTGACAAAGTGTTTTATCATTAGATGGGTATAGTTAAATAATGATTTTATCAATTATATTTATAGATACTCTTATGATTACTACTATCCATAATTTGGCACAAAAATGACAAAGATATGAAAAAGATTCAGCAGATATTTTATTAATTTATTTGCAAAAAATATATATTAAACCATTTCCTAAGTGTCCTGTATGAGGCAGCTGCTACAAATATACTGAGGTAATGTGCTTTAATACTGCTTTACTGCCAGACAATATCACAATTACCAAAGATATACAGTCCTTGAGCTTCTCAAAAGCTAAAAAAAATCCAGAAGATGACATTCATAAAGAGTAAAAGATATGTATAAAGAACAATATAGAGATTTTTAGCATTTCTTCAAATAATAGTTTGGCCCACCCAAAAATACATGTACAGTTTTTGTTCAAGAAAATGAACATGTGGACTTTGAGGAAGAATTTGAGATCTCTCATTACCGTGTCCTCAGCTGTGTATAACACTCTTGCCAACAGTGTTGTAGAGGTAGATGATGGAGAGTTGTGAGAGAAGAGGAAGAGGGTCTTTCTCAGGTTCTTCTGAGGTAAGGATAGGAGGATGGTCTCTATATATTCACTTTGGATTTTTGCAAACTGGAAGCTAAAAAAATATATATTATAGTAGTTATTGTAGTCAGGTTTATTGTTTGTTAGAAAGGTATGAGGAAAGCATGTTTAACTTACATGTTCCTCCTCTTCTTCATCTTGAGCTGCACTGTCACCTCGGTCACCACTGCCATCATCATCCTCCTCTGGCAGCTGAAAGGTTGAATTAAATTGTTAGAAGTTGCATTTTTACTTTTAAAAGCAGTCTCTTCTACTTACCAAGGCAGCATTTGATGAAAAAATACAGTAAAATAATAATATTGTGAAGTAGTTTTACTTTAATATTCTAAAATAGTTTTACTATTAACTGTTTTCTATTTTAATCTATTTTTAAAAGTAAGTTATTCCTGTGATCAAAGTTGAATTTTCAGCATCATTACTCCAGTCTTCAGTGTCACATGATCCTTCAGAAATCATTCTAATATGATGATTTGATGCTCAAGAACACAAAAATATGAAGCAGCACATTTCAAAAGAAATGTCGAGCATCAATTCAGCATATTAGAATGATCAAAGATCAAGTGGCACTGAAGACTAGAAAAATTATGCCGAAAATTTTCCATCAAAGGAATAAATTAAATTTTGCTACATCTTCCAAATCTCAATATCTTTGATTGGCAGTGTACATTATTACATTTAGATAATAAACAGTGCACAAATTCTCAAAGAACTTACATTAACGATTACTTCAAGCTGGGGACACACTGAACTGAACGACTAGAAGAAACATTCTAAGACTGAAATCAACACACTTAAAAACTGTTTCCTTCGACTGAAGTGGATTTAAATACTTACAGATTATAAAAGACTGAATGCAACTGGCTCTGACTCTATGTGTTTGGGCAAGATCAGTTAATTAGTTTATTTATAATCGGCCTTACAGTCGTTAAGTGTGTCCCTGGCTTTAGTCGTTGTTGCAGCCTCCTCAAAAATACATCTTTCTGTACACGAAGGCAAGAAAAAAATATTTTAAGAAAAAATAAAGTAAGGGCATATTTCATGTAGCCTAAATTAATTGCGATTATGAAGTTTTTTTTAAATTTTTGATAGTATTTTGAAATCATTAAAATATGTATATATTGTGAGTTACAACATTATTTGTTTTTATCATGACATGAATTCATGTCGTTCCAAACCTGTTAAGACTTTCGTTCCTCTTCAAAACACAAATAAAGATAATTTAATGAAATCTGAGAGCTTTCTGTCCCTCCATTGACAGTCTACACAACTGCCACTTTGATGTTTAAAACAAAAGTTCATACAGATCGTAAATCTAATCTAATGAATATTGAGAGGTTTAGTTCAAATTTTCTGAATAAACTCGATCACTTTATATAATGAACAAATTTAATACACTAGTGAATATACAAACAAGTACAGTTGAGCTTCCATTTATGTTCGCTAATTAATGTTTATATGTAAATAAAAGTCTAAACTCAAACTGTATATTGCATTAAGCGAACAAGTCTCTTTGAAGTTCATGTTCAAATTTGGACTAAACTGCTCCATTCATATGGATAACTTTTACAATCTCTTTATGAACTTTTTGAAGTATCAAAGTGTTAGTTGCATGGTCTGTAAATTGAGGGAGATAACGCTCAGATTTCATTAAAATATCTTCACTTATGTTTCGAAGATGAACAACACATTCTTGCATGTTCGGAATGACATAAGGGTGAGTAATTTTTTTTTTTTCATTTTTGTGTGAACTAACACTTTAGGCAGGCGTACACTTTGTAAGTTCGAACACTCAGTAGTTTGTGAGCCCTTGCATACAAGTTAGTTAACCCGATAATCATGTCAAAGCAGTTGGTACATTGCACGACTGCACTACACAGCTTTTCTTTGTTTTAAAAACAGACTTAACATTTATCTATTATGGGTCCTAATTAGGAGACGATGAGCACATTAAGCTTTGTGCCATGCTGTTTATATTTATCAAGGAGTAAAAATGCCCCTTTCAACGCCCAAAACAAGAAGCTTGCGGATGAGATGATGAGAGGAAGGAGATTTTGGATTGTATTTGATAGTCAAATTGATTCGAACAGTTTTAATCGAACAGATTTTAAAAAAGCTTTAATTATGCCCTTTCAATCCGAATTAAATGTCAATTGGACCCGGCCAATTCATTTCAACTAATGTGGTTACATGTGACTTTAAACACAGCTAATGTTGCTGCTATAGCTTCAGATTTAAAAAAGTTATAGGGTTGCCAAGCAGCCTATGTGATGTGATTGTGTATCATTTGAGACTATACAATAGCTGCATTTACATGGACCCTAATAATTAATTTGTAATCGGACTAGTTGCACAGTCGAATTAAAGGGATAGTTCACCAAAAAAATGAAAATTCTATCATCATTTACTCACCTTCAGCTTGTTCCAAAGCTATATAAAATATTTTAAAGAAAGTTTGTTACCGTTACCAGGCTGCCTTGGGCCAACATTGACTTCCATAGTAGAAAAAAAAAAAAAAAAAAACTATGGAAGTCAATGGTGTTTTTTAACAGAAGAAATGTATACAGCTTTGGAACAAGCTGAGAGTGAGTAAATGATGACAGAATTTTCAGTTTTGGGTGAACTATCCCTTTAAGTCACATGCAACCATGTCATTCAGAATAAATTTGCCAAATCAGATTTTCAAAATTTCATTCTGATTGTAAGGGGTGGTTTAAACCTTTTTCTAATCTGTTCGATAGGACATGTAAACACTTGATCAGATTAAAAACTGAAATTTGAAAGTGTAAAGCATGTGTAACCATTGTTGTTGAATGAATGCAGTGTAATAAATGACGGTTGTCATAAAATTTCAAAATGCTTCTGTTTAGTTTTGAGCATTTTTACTGCTTGATAAATATAAACAGCATGGCACATGCTTCATGTTCTCTGCGTCTCCTAATCAGGACCTGGAATGATAAATATAAAGTCTGCTTTTTGAAACAGAAAAGAAACAATGACAGGATGATGGTTAATATGCACCAACAGCGGGAAAGTCTGTAATTTTGGACAGACAGTGCATTTTAAAATATCAAATCCGATTTCTAAATAAATGTACACATCACCTATATTCAGATTCATCAATCACAATGATTTCTGAATTAAATAAAAAGTGTAAATGTATCAAATAGTAAAATTGCTGACCCCTCAAATTCAGAATTATTAACATCTCCTTGTCTCTGTGAGTAATTGAATTGTGAAATTCAACCCTGTGAATTACCTGTTTGTCCTCCTGAGCCTTTTAAAGGGTTAGTTCACCCAAAAATGAAAATTCTGTCATTTATTACTCACCCTCATGCCGTTTCAGACCCGTAAGACATTAATCTTCAGAACACAAATTAAGATATTTTAGTTGAAATCCGATGGCTCAGTGAGGCCTCCATAGGGAGCAATGGACACTTTCTCTCTCAAGATCCATAAAGGTACTAAAAACATATTTAAATCAGTTCATGTGAGTACAGTGGTTCAATATTAATATTATAAAGCGACAAGAATATTTTTGGAACGCCAAAAAAAAAAAAAAAAAAAAACGACTTATTTAGTGATGGCCAATTTCAAAACACTGCTTCATGAAGCATCGGAGCACAAATGAATCAGTGTGTCGAATCATGATTCAGATCGCGTGTCAAACTGCCAACGGCTGACATCACGTGACTTTGGCGCTCCGTACAGCAGATTCGACACACTGATTCATCTGTGCTCCGATGCTTCCTGAAGCAGTGTTTTGAAATCGGCCATCACTAAATAAGTCGTTATTTAGTTTTTTTGGCGCTCCAAAAATATTGTCACTTTATAATATTAATATTGAAGCACTGTACTCACATGAACCGATTTACATTTACATTTACATTTATTCATTTGGCAGACGCTTTTATCCAAAGCGACTTACAAGTGAGGAATACAACAAGCGAGTCGTCATGACGAGGCAAATAGACAAGAAGTGCTCATAATACAAGTTATAGGCAGTGCTCAGATTATCCTAAACTACAATAGAGAGGGATTAGAGGAAAGTGAAAGGATAAGAATAAGAAGGTTTTTTTTTTTTTTTTTTGTTTTTTTTTAAGATGAGGTCAAGTGCTCACGAAAGAGATGGGTTTTCAGCTGTCTTTTGAATATTGCCAGGGATTCCGCATTCCGGATGGAGGCAGGAAGATCGTTCCACCAGCAAGGAACAGTGAACGAGAACGTTCTGGAAAGTGATTTTGTGCCTCTCTGTGATGGTACCACAAGCCTTCGCTCCTTTAATGAGCGCAGGTTTCTGGTAGGAGTGTAGACTCGTAAGAGTGAGTGGAAGTAGGAGGGTGCTGAGCCTGTGGCAGATCTGTAAGCAAGCGTCAACGCCTTGAATTTAATGCGAGCAGCAAGTGGTAGCCAGTGAAGAGAGATGAAGAGAGGCGTGACGTGGGCTCTTTTGGGCTCGTTGAAGACGAGACGTGCTGCTGCGTTCTGAATCATTTGTAGAGGCTTGATTGTGCATGATGGCAGTCCAGCCAGAAGAGCATTGCAGTAATCAAGCCTAGAAATGACCAGGGCCTGGACCAGAAGTTGTGTTGCATGTTCTGTTAGAAAGGGCCTGATTTTCCTGATGCTGTATAGTGCAAATCTGGATGACCGAGCTGTCTTTGCAATGTGGTCTTTGAAGGACAGTTGGTCATCAAGGATTACTCCAAGATTTCTGGCCGAATTTGACGGGGTAATTGAGGATGTACCTAGCTGGATGCTGAAATCGTGATTTAGAGTCGGATTGGCAGGGAAGACGAGAAGCTCAGTCTTAGCCAGGTTGAGCTGTAGATGATGTTCTTTCATCCATGCCGAGATGCCCGCCAGACAGCTTGAGATTCGTGCAGCTACTGTGGGATCATCTGGTTGGAATGAAAGGAAGATTTAAATATGTTTTTAGTACATTAATGGATCTTGAGAGAGGAAATGTCCATTGCTCCCTATGGAGGCCTCACTGAGCCATCGGATTTCAACTAAAATATCTTAATTTGTGTTCTGAAGATTAACGAAGGTCTTACGGGTGTGGAACGACATGAGGGTAAGTAATAAATGACAGAATTTTCATTTTTGGGTGAACTAACCCTTTAACGAGAAGGCTGCTTTTATGGCTGGATGCTGATTGACACACCTTTTGACCATGTTCTCACATCCAGGACAACAAAATGATCAAGCAGACCTGAAACAAATGACCATGATTGAAATCACTTTAAATCCATTTAGTCTTACCTAAGTGATATTGGAAAAATGAGGCATAGTTGTTCACCCAGTATACGCTGCTGGAATATGGTCTGCATGATGAATGATCTCTTGATCCTGGACCCGTGCAGTCCACCTGGAGATTATCTGAATGATATGTGGTTGTATATAAAGGGCAATTAATGATTGAACGTTACATACATACCGATAGCAGCACCATTAGTCCAGGACCTTATAAATATCTACTGGTACTGAACAAGTCAGAAACTAATTTAATACCCACCCCTGCTTATAATCATTGTTGTCGTGTTGTTGCTGCACAGGCTGTCTCTCCTCCAGCTGCTGAAAATAAAAAGTATGTTAGATTTATAGGAATGAATAGACTCACACATAACGTTCACGTTAAACCAATAAGTGGCGACAAACGAGAATATATTGTTATAAACAACTCTAAATCATTGATTTGGCTGCTTCACTGGCTGTCATTACAAAGAATTTAAGTAAACAAATCGTGAAGTAATTAACCGTGTCTGATTAACCGTTTTATACAGATTTTATTGAATTTTCAATATGGTTCATATGAGCTTCAGGGAGGCCATGCAGGGTGTAAAATAAAAAAAAAACACTTTACTACAGTTGCCGTTTAACGAATGTAAGTGATTATTCTGCCGTTTATAGCATTAAACAGTGAACGTTACACTTAAAATAACTAAAATAAAAATATAAAACTTCGTCTCAGATAATTTTAACGTTAACGCTACCTCAGACCGCCTCACGGGGACAGCGCTCGTGCGCACATTAACCAAACGTAATTTATTTATGAAATACATTTAGAAAATCAAAAACACTACACTAACATTACTCATCACAAGTGATATTTAGTGTCACATGGGCAAAAACGATGAATAAAAGCAGATTTGTAGGGCTTACCTTTTACTCCGTGTCCGTCTGCTGGAAGTCGACCGTTACAGAACAAAATGATGCGCATGCGCAGTACTCAAGATTCTCCGAAAGTCCGTTAGACTTGCTCATTTAAAATTTCGAATTTGTCTCGCGCGTGCCCCATCCAATAAATCTCCTTCATTCACAAACACAAAATATAATATATAAACATGTCCATAACTTTTGACGCTCTAACGGTTAAACAGAACGGCATGCATCTTGCGGAAGAACATTGTAGCCGGAGCTACTTCTCTCTGTTTATGTCTATGACGAATCACGCAGGTATTTGTGCTACTCCGCGGCAGTTCCTACCAGACTGGTCTAAAATAGTCCGAATATAAACACTTATTCTAGGTGTAGCCTACCATAATGATTCAGGGTACAACAAAAAACGGTTTGGAAAATGTATTCATGTTGTACATTCCCATTGTATATTTTTTGTAAATTTTGAACACAAAAAGTTACATACAAAAGGTTATCAGGAGACCAATGGACCACGTCGCTACTCCGTGGGATTAACCAGCGACGTCTTTTGAGGACGTGCCCGCGACGTTTCTGGAACGTTAGCCAAGATTCTTAAAAAAATAAATAAATGGAACTTTACCACGACGTCCTCACAACGTTGTCATTCAGAAAACCTCTTGTTCACAAACATATGAATAATCACAATTTATTAAGTAAATTTAGTTTTGCTGGCAAATATTTTATGAATATGTAGTAGGCTATTAGGTATATCTCAAATATAAATAAAACTATGTCGATTCATTTAAAAAGCTTGAATCAATTAAATTTACCCATAATATCCAAATGCCATCCCAGATAGCAAAAATCATCTGGCCCAGATCTGGCCCAGACACTTCTTAAGATCTGGGCCAGATCCGTGAAACGGACCTGGGCCGGTGTCTTTTGGCACAACGGGCCAATACCGGCACGGATCCGTTTTTCCTCATCTGGACCAGCACTGGGCCAGCTCCGGACCAGATGTGGATTCCTGTATGCTGATTTGGCCCAGATGTGGGCCAGATCTGGTCCAGCTCTGTTCTGGATCTGGCCCAGAACCATGCCGGATCAGGGCCAGCTCATTTTGTATACAGTACCCGCTCCCCCTCCCCCTCTCTAAATAGTATACATATCTAGAATTTCAAGAATGTTCTCATAAATATTAAATATCTTATTGTCTGATATTTTTTCTGTTAAGTTTTAACATTAAATACTTAGGCAATACAAAGTTTAAAGTACTGATTTAGATTTATAGACAATTAATGTACTGAAAACTTTTACACTAAAATACCACTTTATAATCTATTGTTAGCACTACCTCAGCAGCAACTACTTTACAGTAAACATACATTCAAAATACAATTGAACAGAGTAAATTTGACATAATCAAGGGCTTTATCTTTTGATCCATCTTCTATTTAATAGGCATATTAAAACAAATACACAAAATGCAAAACAGTGGATCTTTTCTTTTTATTTTGATAATTTTTGCACAAGTACTAAAAGTTTATATAAAACACTTAAGTGTCTCTACTTGCCATTAAACTGTTAGTTCACTCCAAAATAAAACATTCTGTCATTATTTACACTCTCATTTTGTTCTGCAACCGTAAGACTTTCATTCATCTTCAGGACACAAATTAAGATCTTTCTGATGAAATACGAGAGCTTTCTGTTCCTCTGTTGACAGCTATGCAACTACCACTCTAATGCTCAAAAAGTTCATAAAGAGATTGTAAAACTAATCCATATAAATCGAGCGCTTTAGTCCAAAATTTTCTGAAGAGACACAAGCGCTTGATTTGATGAATGGATTGAATTTAGGATTTTATTCACATATAAGCATTTATAAACTGACACATCAGTTGTGGTAAAGGGAAGCTCAAGCATGTTCACTGATGTGCGAGAACCAATAAAGTTCATTCTCGTGTTACACAACACGCTTGATCATCAGCAAGAGGTTTGTTCATCATATAAAGTGATCGTTTAATCCAAATTTGAGACAATTCAAACTCAATTTATATGGATTAGTTTGGTGATCTCTTTATGAACTTTGTAGTTGAAATTCATGGAAGTGTAGAAGTGGTAGTTGTGTAGCTGTCAGCACAGAGACAGAAATCTTTCAGATTTCATCAAAAAGATCTTCATTTGAGTTCCAAAGATGAAAGAAAGTCTTACGAGTTTGGAACAAAATGAGATGAGTAATTAATTTTCATTTTTGGGTGAACTATCCCTTTAAAGGATTAGTTCACTTTCAATGAAAATTACCCCAAGCTTTACTCACCCTCAAGCCATTCTAGGTGTATATGACTTTCTGATGAATACAATCGGAGATATATTAAAGTATTAGACTTGTAAAGAAGTAAAGAAGATTTTTAGCTGAAAATGTGGTCCTTGGTGATTTGTATAATATAAAAGTATAATATAAAAGTCAATGGCTACAGTTTGAGAGTCAAAAAAAACATACAGGCAAAACAAAATGAATACCTGTGGCTCCGGATGATTCATTGAGGTCTAATGAAGCAAAAAGATTGGTCTGTTTCGCTTTATAAGACCTCAATGTAACGTCAGCATCAGTCACAGGTATTAACTTTGTTTTGCCTGTAATATGTTTTAATGACTCTCAAAGTGACGGTAGCCATTGACTTGCATTATACGAATCACCAAGGACCACGCTAAAAATCTTTACTGTTCAACTGAAGAAAAAAAATGTCACCTACATCATGGATGGCTTGAGGGTGAGTAAATTAACAGCAAATTCTCATTTTCCGGTGAACTATACTTTAAACATTGATACACAAACAGTTAAACAATCTCACGACCTTTCTTAATGTATAAGTAAAGAAGAAAAAAAAAAAAAATAGAAGAAATGGGGAAAAAATAAACATACAAAAAATAATTTCATATAATGAACCATAAACACATCAAGAACCAATCGGGACAGGTCGGAAAACCATGGTATTACAAACCACTTCATATGTGCCGTTTAATTCCCATGAGGCATCTGCAGAAAAAAAAAAAAAAAAGAAGAAAGCTGTTATTCTTGTAATTGTCCCAGTAAATCAAGAATCTGACGGTTGTGAGGCTTGTCTATATGAGCCTCTACTATTGCTGTGTGTAGTCATCCCTGATGTTGGTGGAGATGTTAGCCTCATTCAGACTGTCAGTCCAAATCCGATTTTTGTACATATCCGATTGGAATGTGATCATAAAGTGTGAACCACAAAACAAAATTACACGAAATTACATGTAATTTTTACTAATCTGCTTTGAGCTACATTCACATGTGGTTTGAAATCATATTCACATGTCATTTCTGGAAATCAATTTCAGTTTGACCGATCTGATCAGATTTTGCGTGATTTATGTCACTTTCTCATGCCATGATCAGATTCCAATCGGATACACCAATAATTGTATTTAGACTGACAGTGTGAACATAGCCTTTGACACATCAGACAGGCTGTGTACTTTGTCTTTCAATTTCCCCTTCTCAATCTATGTTAAAGCACACCAAAGCAATCTAGTGCTATTGGTCTGATCACTCTGCTTTGGCTGAAATTTTGTTGACACTTATTTACGTCACACAAATGAACACCAACTTTAAACAACTGCTGCAAATTAAAGGATTAGTCCACTTTCAAGTAAAATTTTACTGATAATTTACTCACCCCCACATCATCCAAGATGTTCATGTCCTTCTATCCTCAGTCGAAAAGAAATTAAGGTTTTTGATGAAAACATTCCAGGATTTTTCTCCTTATAGTGGACTTCAATGGCCTCCAAACGGTTGAAGGTCATAATTACAGTTTCAGTGCAGCTTCAAAGAGCTTTAAACGATACCAGACGAGGAATAAGGGTCTTATCTAGCGAAACAATTGTCATTTTCGAAAAAAAAAAAAAAAATTAATACAACTGTATATGCTTTATAAACACAAATGATCATCTTGTTCGTGCTTCCGCTTTCCTTATTCTTTAAAAAGCTTACGCTGTATGTCCTACACCTTCCCTATTCTACTTACGGAACGAACGCGGCGCCAATTCCGTTTTTTTCTGTAAGTTGAATAGGGAAGGCGTAGGCCATACAGTCTGTCTGGAACCACTGGAAGTCCACTATAAGGAGAATAATCCTGGAATGTTTTCATCAAAAACCTTAATTTCTTTTCGACTGAAGAAAGAAAGACATGAACATCTTGGATGACATGGGGGTGAGTAAATTATCAGGAAAATTTAATTTTAAAGTGAACTTATCCTTTAAAATTACCAGAATAAAAAAAATTCACTCATGTATGTATAATTGTGATAAAAGTCTGTTCTCCTATACACATTTTTCACTGTTGTATCCAAGTAAAAAATCTGTAAATTTCTCCTTATGCTTTTCTCATGTACAATTTGAACTAAATATGAAGTGTCTTCAAAATAATAATATAATGCTTTTCGTATAATGTTTTCTAAAAAAATAAGACAAGCCCAGTCCACAGAAAATAATCTCTAAATGTAGAGATAATACTGTTCAGTATTATATAAATAAATGTGCTGCAACTGGGCTTGGCATACACTAACATGTGACAATATAAACTCAACTGTCCCTTTTTTCTTTATGAAGTCAGCTACTATTGCTTATTGTAATGGTATGGTGATGAAACACAACCCGCCACTAGGCTGCTTCTATCTGAAATTTACCTCAGTTAAGGCCTCTTTGGCTTTGGCACATTTCTTCTGGTCATCGCCACAGTCAAAGGCAAGAATCTGCTGCACTGGTAGAGGACTGGTTATTCCTTACAGCTCCTGTTGAGAAAAAAAAAAAAAATATGTGCAGTAAACATCTCCAACCTCCAGACTAATAAGCTCCTGAATCCTGATTGAAATCTCATCTGTAATGTAGATCAGTTAAAGGATAAACAGGTATATAAAGAATTTAAATAATAATTTAAATTTAGCAGAATCATTTAATATGCTGATTTGGTGCTCATGCAAAATTTCTAATTATTATCAATGTTGAAAATGGTTGTGCTGCTTAACATTTTTGTGGAAATGGTGATACTTTTTTCAGGATTCTTTGATGATTAGAAAATGTTAATTAATTGAATTAAGTTTAATTACAAAATTTACTAAATAGAATTTTTTTTTGTTATAAATGTCGTCATTTAGGGTTGACTGTCACTTTTGATCGATTTAAAGTATCCTTGATGAAGTATTAATTTCTCTTTTTTAATCTTACCACAAATGTTTGAATGATATAATTGTTTCCACAAAAAATATAAAGCAACACAACGGTTTTGAATACTGATAATAATCATAAATGTTTCTTGAGCATCAAATCAGCATATTAGAATGATTTCTGAAGGATCATGTGACACTGAAGACTGGAGTAATGATGCTGAAAATTCAGCTTTGTTCACAGGAATAAATTATATTTTACTATAGAATGCAGGTTAATAATATTTCACAATATTACTGTTTTTACTGCATGATTGATTAAATAAATGCAGCCTTGGTGAGGAGAAGAGACTATATCATTAGTTAGCATTAGTTGACATGAACTAAGAATGAACCACTTCTACATCATTTATTATAATAAATGATGTATTATAATTATAATCATTGTTAATGTTAATTTCAACATTTACATATAATACATTAAATTCTAATGTTGTATTTGTTAACATTAGTTAATGCACTGTGAAGTAACATGAACAATGGACAACTGTATTTTATTAGCTAACGTTAACAAAGATTAACAAATAACTATGTAATGTTAATGGTTAGTTCATGTTATAAACTAAGAAATGATGTTATAAACCCTTGCTGTAAAGTACGGGTCTACGGTAGGCCTTAGCTAGATTACGTTAACACTAGCTTATTACTAGCATTACCACGCAGTTAATACTTTAACAGTGAAAATTAAAGCAGTTAAAATTCGTCAGTTAACTTATATAATTATAATCCTCTGGATCGTGTTAGCGTGCCCTCTGCTAACATAAGAGTTAACTAACATTACGATTCAATACCGATCTAATAAGCAATAAAAACTCCAAACCTTAAGTTTAAACTTTAAGCCAACGAGTACACAATATAATTAATAAGAAATTAATTCATTAATAGAACAGTATGACTTACTTTGGTGATGTTTTTGAAGTAGGATACCGACCGAGCACCGTCTGCGTCTGCCTCCTCTTCTAAACTCCAGAAAAAAATTCGCGCGCTCGTTTCCGCGGATACGGGCCGAATCTGCGTTGCGACTGTTGTTCCCGCCCACGGAAACCGGGACCGGGCTGGATCCGTTTTAGAGCAGTGAAACGGAGGTGACTGTAACGCGGATTTGCCGGTTTGAAAACGGATCCGGCACGGAGTCACCTGCTGTCTGGGATATTAACAAACATAATGTTGGCTTAATGCAATATCTGGAAAGTTATCAGGAGACCTATGGACCACGTCGCTACAACGTTCTCCGTGGTATTAACCAGCGACGTCTTTTGAGGATGTGCCCGCGACGTTTCTGGAACGTTAGCCAAGATTCTAAAAAATGGAACATTACCACGACGTCCTCACAACGTTGTCATAAAGTAATGTCACGCTGACCAAATGACGACTAACTGACGACGTCGTCACAACGTACTGTGTTTGCTGGGTTGTTTGGGTGGCACGCCACCAGCGGTTTGCCGCTGCTGGGCCACCGTTGGTACACCAGTGGCAAACTGATAGTCGGTCCAGTTTCTCCTGAGCGCTTACAGGACATCTTTTTTTGATAAGTGTGTATTTATTTTATATTTATTGCAGTTAAAAAGAATCCGAAAGCATGAATAAAAAAATATTGAGACTAACCTAATATCTATATCAAAAGCTTGGTATAACTGCCTATGAGCACGCTTTCAAATAAAATAATGTGGTTAAATGTTTGTAAAAACAACAATAAATAATTAAGTTATAAAAGTTTAAGTTATACAATTATTAAGTTATAAAAGTGCCACAATTGTCCCACTATCACGTGCTGGGGTGGCATTTTGCTCCTATGAACGGGTTATAAAACTACAAAATGAGTTTTAAATTCATGATTTAATATTAATGAGATTTTTTTATGTAATGTTTTAATTCTAGATGTTTATTTATGTAAATGCTGCATTAACTGTGGCGTGTTTTAATGCGCGTGCGCGCCGAACATTCGAACCGCTTTCAAACACTGGAGCGGCGCAGAGTTGCCATGGAAACGGACAAACAACAACTGACAAGCAGCAAAAACAGCAGTCTCTCGCTGTTGTTTTCACTTCTTTCAGGTGAGTTTAGTCGCTAAAATCACACGAATAATACACACAACTGTTCTTGACAGTTCTCTAACATGTAATTGACACACTTATGTTGAATATTTACTTTATAGAAACAGTTTAGTGTCTTTGAAAAACTCCGTTAACATTCCGTTTTCAGAAGAGGTATGCTAACTCTATCGATTGATTTGTTTATGATAGTTTAGGCTTTTAATCACATATTTGTAGATAATAGGTTTTGATAATTTTATAAAGGTTTTGCTGTCAATGGGTGATTAGAAGCTGGCTAATTTATAAACGTAAATGTAGCCTAGTTTTAATCGGTGACGTAACTTGCAGGAAGCACACGTTTTCAAAAGTGTTTTGATCTCTCGTGGTAAACAAATATTGATAAACATTGTTCTGTGATTTCAGCAGCGATAAAATAACCCCTCTACAACAGAGGGGAAGCTCCGAAGATTTCAACATTTCTGAAGGAAGCAGCTGACAGAACAAGGAAACACAGGTGAGCTGAGAAAACTCACCAAATAACTCCATATCCATTTTTTCCCCCACAATATTTTTCACCTATACCATGCATCTGTTATTTTCTTCTTTTAATGTTGTCAAATTTACATTTTTTAATTTAATTATTTTGTTTTAAGAAGGCTTTGACATCCAAATGTAAGTGACACTGTATGAGCAATATTTAATGAATGAGTAAGCCTAAAAACATAAATTCTGTTATTTTATGTATATTCTTCTTTTTCTGCTGTAATGTTAGATTCTTTTCTTTTAATAAACCTGGCATTGTATAATAATATTGTTGGCTCTGTGACTAATTGTTATGTTCCTAGATACTTCCCTGCTGACGCTCTGCACGATAGCAGAGTTGGAGCGGATAAAAAAGTTCCTGTCGGACCACATGACTAGTAAGTAAACCCTCTTAAACATACACTAATGTTCACAAATGTGGGGTCGATAAGATTTTTAATGTTTTTAAAAAGTATCTTCTGCTCACAAAGGCTGCATTCATTGTCACATGATCCTTCAGAAGTCATTCTAATATGATGATTTGATGCTCAAGAAACATTTATGATTATTATCAATGTTGAAAACAGATGTGCTGCTTCACTTTTTTTTTCAGGATTCTTTGATGAATAGAAAGTTAAAAAAAATAAAAAAATTTTGAAACAGAAATATTTACTCTCACTTTTGGCTGAATAAAAATGTGAATTTCTTTAAAAAAAAAATTTATTGACCCCATTAGAGTACACTACAGTTTATAGGTTTGGGATCAACAAATCAACAAATAATAAAAATTGGTTTATACTTAAAAAGTTTCCACAACAATATTAATCAGCACAACTGTTTTCAGCATTGATAATCCGAAATGTTTCTTGAGTAGCAAATCATCATATCAAAGTCCATTAAAGGAGGTAGTTCTAATCTTTCTCCTGTTGCTCTTTCTATCTCAGGATGCCCAGCAAGGTTACTAGAGGTTACAACAGCTCCAGTTTGGATCCAGCCTCACTTGTGAAGACTGAAGATGATGGAACTATAGATGAACATACAAAACTGACAGATATTATCCTTATATTGTAATCATTGGTCCGGGTTCACAGACAGGGCTTAGATTAAGTCAGGATTAGGTCTTAGTTAAATTAGGACATTAACGTAGCTTTTTTTAAACATGCTTTAGAAAAAAAATAAAAATCATTACTGTTGTGCATCTTGACACAAAACAATGACACTGACATATATTAAGATATGCTTTCAGGTAAAGGGTTAGTTCACTCAAAAATTAAATTTCTGTCATTAATTATTCACCCTCTTGTCGTTCCACACCTGTAAGACCTTTGTTCATCTTCAGAACACAAATTAAGATATTTCTGATGATATTTCATCAGAAATATCTTAATTTGTGTTCTAAAGATGAACAAAGGTCTCATGGGTGTGGAACGACAAGAGGGTGACTAGGGTGAAAAATTAATGACAGAAATTTCATTTTTGGGTGAACTAACCCTTTAAGCCTTGTCTGTAAAACCGGGCAAGTGTCTCAAAGGGAAGGTTTGCATGACAGTTTTGCTGACAAATAAACAGGGATATCTCTATGGAAGCTTGTTTCCGTCACTAAATAAAAAAGGTAGTCGTAGGGCTGCACGATTTATCGCACAATACGAGCTGCGCAAAAAATAATTGCAGCCTTTGCCAGATCACGTGCGATTTAATTGCGATAAATCGTGCAGCCCTAGGTAATTGCGACTTTCTATCACGCAATTCTGACTTTATAACTCACAATTCTGACTATATCTCACAATTCTGACTTTATAACACGCAATTCTGACTTTATATCATGCAATTCTGACTATAACTTGCAATTCTGACTTTATATCACAATTCTGACTTTATATTATGCAATTCTGACTTTATAACTCGCAATTGTGATATTTAAATCTCTCAATTCTGAGAAAAAGTCAGAATTGTGAGTTAAAAAATAACTATTAGCAATTACTTTTTTATATTTATTTCATGGCGGAAACAAGCTTCCATATATCTCAAGAGACTGTAACTCAGAGAAAGATTAAACATTCTCCATTTACATACAGTACTGTGCAGAAGTCTTAGGCACGTCAGAATTTTCACCCCCCAAAAAAGGTTTTAAGCCAGTTATTTATATCTTTTGCTGTAGTGTGTCAATAGGAAATATCTGTTCACATTTCCAAACATTAATTTTGCCATTAATTGTAATAATCCAGTGAGATTTTTGAATACACAAGGAGTCTGACAACAGCCGGTGCTCCACACAGTGATCTGATCTCACCATCATCGAATCCGTCTGTGATTACATGAAGAAACAGATGAAACTGAGACAAACTAAATCCAGGAGAACTGTGGCCGTGTCTCCAAGATGCTTGAAGAAACCTGCCTGCAAAGATACAGTACTGTGAAGAGTTTTAGGCACTTGTGTAAAAATGCTGTAAAGTGAGGATGTTTTTAAAAAATAGATTTTATTTATCAATTAACTTATATTAACTAAATCAAAACAATATTTGGTGTGACCACCCTTTGCATTTAAAACAGCTCTTGTCCAGGTACACTTGGGCATCATTTTTCAGGTAGCTTTGGAGGCAGGTTTCTTAAAATCTCTTAGAGACATGGCCACAGTTCTCCTGGATTTGGTTTGTCTCAGTTTCATCTGTTTCTTCATGTAATCACAGACGGATTCGATGATGGTGAGCTCTGATCTCCATGTGGAGCACCGGCTGTTATCAGTCTTATTGTGTATTCAAAAATCTCACTGGATTATTACAATTAATGGCAAAATGAATGTTTGGAAATGTGAATGGATATTTCCTATTGACACACTACAGCAAAAGATATAAATAACTGGCTTAAAACCATTTTTGGGGGGGTGAAAATACTGACGTGCCTAAGACTTTTGCATAGTAGCCTACTGTATATGACCAACATTGTAACAATACAAAGTGTGTTGAAAATCTGCAAACTTGCCCTTTAAAAATGTTGAAGATAACATCCTTTTGTCTGTTTAACTGAACACGACTTAAACACACGATTTCAAATTGACTTCATCTTAGAGCTATTGTCATATTGACATTTCTCTGGCTGATTAAAGGATATTTTGCTATTGTTTAATCTTGAACATGCATTTTCTGTAAAGCTGCTTTGAAACTAATATATATTGTAAAAAGCACTATATGGTTTTACTATGGTAAAACTGTAGAAACTAACTTTTTTTTTTTTTTCAAACCATGGTTCTACTATTGTAATATTGCAGTAATACTAGAGTAAAAGTATGGTTATCATGACTAGTAACCATAGGTTTTGAAAACATGATTTTTAAATTTGCAACTGCTATTGAGAGTGGTGTACATTGATTCATTATAGTGTGGAAGGTCAGTGGTTAATATAAGGAACTGATTATACACCGGCTCGATAGCGGACCACCGTCGGAAAAGTGGCGGCTGCCGCCTGTGGTCCGCTGGAATAACGATGAGCAAAATTCCAGCGGACCGCTGGCGGCGTCCGCCGGTGGGCCGCCAGTGGCCCGCTGGGTTAAAACGAACAATAGCCTATAGCCCATTTCAAATCAGACCTAGTGGAGTGATAGGCCTACTATTACTCCACTAGGTATATTGTTAGCTGCAAACATGATGATCTTGAATTTATTAATTATTAATTTACTATTAATAAATGTGTAAAGTTGCATAAAAATGGAAATATGCAATATAGGCTAACTATATTACGTTACCTCAGATGGTTGAATGGTTCGGATTCCACTAGTAAAATAAAACATATAGACAATACAACATTTACTGTAGGTGCCATAAAATTTACTGATGACTTAATTTAAAAAAACTGTTCTATTGCGCTTCTGCGTAAAATGTTTATGGTCCAGTATTTTCACCCCATAATGGCGGCCGCGCTACCGGCACCACTGAGGCTGCGTTCCAGTTCGGTTTTTAAATGCCCTTCCCTCGCTAACTTCACTCGGTCTCGTTGACTCGGATGTACGTCATTGCTTACGTTGCACGAGTGTCCACTTCTAGCGGAACCTTTGTATGGGCTGAACTGGAACGTCCTAAGCCCTTGATCACTTGGAATCCGCAATGGAGCTGATTCATTATTTATTTTTTCCCCTTACAAAATTGTTTAATACAGCATTCTATATGTATATATGTGTGTTTTAAATGTTTAAAAAATAATTAATATATCATAGAGTTGTTTGTGGTGGGGTAAATCAAACGCGATATGCGGTAACGTCACAATCGTGTTGCATTGTGGGTTATGGAGCTGCCTGAAGTGTACATATGAAGTAGACTCGCTCCCTCGGTCAAAATCGAGGGAGCGAGGGTCTGTCCATATAAACTTCCCTTGTCCACTTCACGAAGTGGAACGCACTTCAAAATGGCGGCAGGGATTCCCCCGAGGGGAAGTGTTTAGGGAAGTTCGCGAGTGTGTGTCTAAAACCGAACTGGAACGCAGCCCTAGTGATTGTTGCCCAAAAAGTATCAGTGTCTCCTCTTGGGTTCTCTGTGCTACTGAGGCGCTAACGGACTTTTTTCTGGATCTTCGCGAGGTGACTGGAGCTTTGATTTTAATTTCTACATTTCCATAACTGTTTATTTCACATCGAAATAATGAGTTGTTCTGAGTTTGGGCGGGACTTTACCCATTATTTACTCCATTACTCAGACTATCACCAGTAATGTAATCAAATATTCAGTATTAACTAGTTTTCTTATTCTATTCTTTGTCAACCACTAATTCACAAAATCGCTTGGAAAGAAATTCAGGCTGTAGATACAAAAAAGCACACAACCCCTTAAGCAACAGTTATCTAAAATATATGTTTATGTTATCATGAATGTAGTTTATTAGATTCGTGCTACAGCACAGTAGGTGGCGGTAATGCTATTTAGTTTGCGAGACAGCCATACAATAGAAGAAAGAAGAAAACGGATTATCCTCATCCGCTGGTTGAAGGTTCATCAGACGTGTGCTTGCTGAAAAATGGCCGCGGAGAGGCAGAATGAGGTGAAAATATCGCCAGTGGAGGAAAATAAAGAGAACAGCATCGACGAGAGTCTTGGCGTGGAGAGTATCCTTACTGTCAACTCCAATGTGTTAGTTATTAGTTAGTATTGGCAAGCGGCATTAAATTAGCAGTTTAGTGAAGGACAGCTGCTACTGGGGTCTTATGGGATACGTGTCACTTAATCTAACAAGTACTGAGTAGAAAAGTCTTTTCTGTACAATCAAGAGATTCATTTGGGTTTTCATAAATATTTATGAGTGTTGATTAAGGAAGGGAATAGTGACTTGGTTCTGTCATTGATAGAAAGCCAACCAAATTTTCTCGTCTCATTTTAATGTGTAGTTCTTGCAGTGTACATTTTTGGTAGTACTTTTAGATCCCAGCATGCTGTAGTTAAATTGAAATGTCCTGGGTTTATTTTCCTTAGCACTGATTTCAGTTCTGCAGATCATTAAGGATTCTCAGCAGCAGCATGGACTCAGGCATGGTGATTACCAGCGCTACAGGTAAGGCAGAGGGGAAGTAGCAAGGACATTTTTTTCAGTTAAATGATAATGAAATTGTCTTGAAATTATGTTGATCCTCTCCTCTTACAACAAAGGGGTTATTGCTCCAGACGACTGCGTCGATTGAGAAAGACTCTAGGCTTTAAAATGGGCAACAGACACAAGTTTACTGGGAAGAAAGTGACTGTGGAGATGCTTTCAGACAACAGGTAACTTTTAGCACTTAAAAATGTCCAGTAAACAAGTTGTTTTATCTTTGTTTTTATCTCTCCCTATCTCTATTTTTCTACTCCAGACATCTGTTGTTAGTGTTAATGGAAGCAGAAAGAGCATGGAGTTATGCCATGCAGCTGAAACAGGAAGCTAACACTGAACCCCGAAAGCGTTTTCACTTGTTGGCTCGCCTGCGAAAGGCCGCCAAACATGGGGAGCAGCTAGAGAAGCTGTGTGAAAGTCCCCGTGTGGATGCAAAGACCAAACTTGAGGCTCAGGTTGGTCAAAGAAGCATTTGATTAGTTGATTATCTCTGTTATTTCATTTTCATTGAGCCCATCACAAATGTTTTACACTTCGCTTTCATGTTCACTAACAGTCGCTGATGTCATCTCAATGTTGACTTAATTGAGGTCTGTTCCGTTTTAAGTGTTTTTTTGTTTTTTTTGCACAGGCATACACTGCTTATCTTACTGGAATGGTTCAGTTTGAACTGCAGGAATGGAAATCTGCAATGGAGGCCTTTAACAAGTGCAAGTTAGTGCTTCCTTACATTCTCATTATTTATTGATTGCTATGCATTTGTTGCACTCTGCAGCAGGTTTCTGAAACGGTTCAAGGAACGAAAACAAAAAACAGAAATGAATGAAATGTTACCATGAACATTTACAAAAACGAAAAAGAAATGTAATCATTCTGAACAGAAATTCTTATTTGAAAATACCATTAACTGGTTTGATATTTTTATTGTTCTGTTTATGTTTTTAATTTGGCCGTCAAACAATCATGAATTCAGATAGTACGGTCTATGCAAATGTGACATTGACTCATCCAACATGAGTGAAATGACCACGCTCCACTGTCAAGTCATCACAGGCACAAATTAAGCTATAAATCATGTTTAGAGACTTAACAAATTGACAGAAAACAGCATAGACAAAAACCTGATCTTGAGATTTAAGAATCATTATCAGTTAGCAGGATACAGTTAAGTGCTCATGGAAGAGATTAGATTTCAGCTGTTTCTTGAATATTGTCAGGGATTCATCTGTCTGGATAAGTTTAGGAAGATTATTCCACCAGCAAGGAACAATGAAAGAGAACGTTCTGGAAAGTGATTTTGTGCCTCTCTGTGAAGGTGCCACAAAGTGGCGCTCACTCACCGACTGCAGGCTTCTGGAGGCGACGTAGGGTCTCTTGGGCTCATTGAAAACCAGTTGTCCTGCTGCCTTTTGCGATTTGTGTTTGAGCCATATTGTGATTTAAATTTTAATTCTGATTTGCATATGCTTTGCCAAACCAATGGCACAAAACATTAGAGATTTTTTTGAGAAATATTTTTAGCTGAAGTGATTAGGCTGGGCTGCCCCAGTCTAGGCACTTAAAGGTGCCATCGAATTGAAAATTGAATTTACCATGGCATAGTTGAATAATAAGAGTTCAGTACATGAAATTGACATACAGTGAGTCTCAAACATCATTGTTTCCTCCTTATATAAATCTCATTTGTTTAAAAGACCTCAGAAGAACAGGCGAATCTCAACATAACACCGACTGTTACGTAACAGTCGGGGTGTACGCCCCCAATATTTGCATATGCTAGCACATGTTCCCAACATTATGAAAGGCATTACACAAGGGCAGCCAGTATTAACGTCTGGGAAGAGTGCGAGCAATTAAAGGGCCAGCAGCATGAATCAGTGCATAGTTAATGATGCCCCAAATTAGGCAGTTATTATTAAAATTAAAATTATTTAAAAAAAATCTATGGGGTATTTTGAGCTGAAACTTCACAGACACATTCAGGGGACACCTTAGACTTATATTACATCTTGTAAAAAAAAAAACGTTTGATGGCACCTTTAATGGGAAACACTGCAGTGCATATTTGCTTTTTCTTGTAAAAAATATTTGGTGTATTCTGTATATTTTGTGAAAAATTTCTTTCTTTGGACTGTTTACAGGACCATCTATGAGAAACTGGCCAGTGCTTTTACTGAGGAGCAAGCAGTGCTTTTTTATCAGAGAGTAGAAGAGATTTCACCTAACATCCGATACTGTGCATATAACATTGGTGAGAAACTGAGACTGCTTAATAAAACCTTTTAATGTAGTGTTATATAGCTGTTTGTGAATGTTAATTGTCTGCAAAGTTTCAAAGGTCAAAGTGCACAGTAAATGGAGTTACTTTCTTTCAAAAGAAAGAACGATTTTGAACTGGCTGAAACAAGACATCAGTAATTCCAGTCTTCCTCCACGAGCCCACTTAGGTTTGTAACAAATTTGCATAATCCCAGCCTGTGGTCTTCATTAGCTGCCCGCAAACAATGTCTACTTTGGCCCTCTCTCAAACACTGTAGTTGTAACTGAGGCTTAGTGTTTGGTTTGTGTTGTAGACGTGTCGAGATAACACAAACGCTGTTTTCTGCATTGCATAAACATGCTGCGCAGGTTTTTTTTTTTTTTTGCAAAAAAGCTAATAGACTTTGTGCACTTCCAAAGGATGAGGACTCTTAATTGATACTGTTAAAGGGTTAGTTCATCCAAAAATGAAATTTATGTCATTAATGACTCACCCTCATGTCGTTCCACACCCATAAGACCTCCATTCATCTTCGGAACACAGTTTAAGATATTTTAGATTTAGCCCAACAGCTTTCTGTCCCTCCATTGAAAGTGTAGGTACAGTGCACTGTCCATGTCCAGAAAGGTAATAAAAACATCATCAAAGTAGTCCATGTGACACCAGTGGGTTAGTTAGAAGTTTTTGAAGCATCTAAAATACATTTTGGTCCAAAAATAACAAAAAATACGACTTTATTCAGCATTGTCTTCTCTTCCGGGTCTGTGTATATCCACAGTGACGCTGCTGCTTCTTCTTCTACGGCGGTTGGCGTCCAGCTTATTGACAGTGACGCGATTAGGACATCCGCGACATGCACACCTACGCACCATTTTAAAAAATATAGCAATACCAAAATACAAACAATGTAGAATAGCTTGAATACAGCGTGCGTCTCCCTCAGACTGTAAACGAAGCTCGGGCGCACTAGATAACACGTCATCAGCGTCACTGTCCGGAGCAGAAGGGGACGGTAATGCACCAATAAGCTGGATGCCAACCACCGTAGAAGCAGCAGCGTCACTGTGGATATACACAAAAACTTCTAACTAACCCACTGATGTCACATGGACTACTTTGATGATGTTTTTATTACCTTTCTGGACATGGACAGTGCACCGTACCTACACTTTCAATGGAGGGACAGAAAGCTCTCGGACTAAATCTAAAATATCTTAAACTGTGTTCCGAAGATGAACGGATGTCTTACGGGTTTGGAACGACATGAGGGTGAGTCATTAATGACATAATTTTCATTTTTGGGTGAACTAACCCTTTAAACCAACCCCATTGTTACAAAGGAAGGGGTTAGAGAGACTGAATCCTTTATCAAACAGTTTCAGACACTGTGAGAAAAGCTCATTCTGCAGTGTATATTATGAGAAAATGTGTTTTTTTTGACCTTGGATGCATGGAAATCTATTGTAGGAAACCTCCAAAACAAAATGAGGAACCTTTGAAATGGCATAATGGGGCCATTTTTAGGCTAAGGTGGGTACTCATACATGCATAAATGGGAGAATTGTTGCTGCTGTTGTCACCTTATAGTTGGTGACAATTGCCTTATTACTAGAGGCAATTCAATGCTGCTCATGTTAGCTGTGTTGATTAAAAATACGCCTTACAGTTCAAAATAAACAATTGTTTACTCCAGAGCATGTATATGTACATGCTTGACAAGCCTGAAGAAGGCTGTATGAATTACGTTTAAAAAGCACAATTTATGGTACAGTTGTTCTCAGATTATTTAACTGATGTGAAATGTTATTGATGCATTTTCAGATAGCGTTCATGTAGCTCAAAAAGTAGAAACCCGCTAGCACAGCCAATGAGATCTGTACAGTGGATCAAGGGATCTATTTCCAGGAAAGAACTGATAAAACATGTATTTCTCTTTTCTTTTACTTAAGTGTCTGCCAAATTTAAATGTAAGTAGCTCATTCCTGTACTTGCATGACCTGGAATAGCTTCTCAGGAACTTTGCGTATGAACTGATATGGCGATATGGCCGCTGAGTGAACTGACTTGAATAAGATGGATTTTGGAAACACTCACACATTCATCCAAACATACACACACTTTGAGTACTTTGTCCAAAACACAGCCGACTTAACCAGATACTCTTGTTTGTTCTCTAGGTGACCAGAATGCAATAAATGACCTCATGCAGATGAGACTGAGTGCAGGAGGAGGGGGTGGCATGATGGCTGAAAAATTGGAGGTCAGGGTTCTAGTCTTCACAGCCATGTTCTTGCTTTTTAGGCTATGATAGTCCAGCTCTAACAATATATTGATCTATCAACATGCTATATAAAAACGTTTTGTGTTTTCTGGGAGAAAATGGCATGCTAAACATCATGTTTTATTAAAATCTTTTTCTTTTTCAGAAAAAATCACAATTGGTTACATTTTTAGCCTGCGTTTTAGAAAATTGGTTGGAGGATTCTGTAGAGGATTGACCATCTTTGAAACTGTTCTCTTCCTTTCTTTCAGGCGCTGATTACTCAGACAAGAGCTAAGCAGGCAGCTGTGATGAGTGAGGTTGAGTGGAGAGGTCGGACAGTCCCTGTGAAAATTGACAAGGCCAGAATCTTCCTGTTGGGTCTGGCAGACAATGAAGCTGCTATTATACAGGTCTATGAAACTCTTTCTTTTACAATTCTTTTTGTATTTACATCCAGTACTGTGACTATGATAGAAGTGACATAAGCCCTTCCTCATTACAAATGGGTGGTAATCAGCCGAGACACATCGGTTGGAGTCAGTTTAGTCTTTTATTAGTTTATACACTATAAAACTTAAAACTAACAGCTATAAGTGGCAGGCAGGATGCAAGCAAATGGCAAAGGGACGGTAATGACCACAATTGTCCATTTTTTGGCAGAAATAGATGCTGTGGGTACTGCTATTGTCTAGTTGAGAATGAATGATCTGGTTTTCTAGGGCTGTCACTAACGATTATTTTGGAAATTGAGTAATCGATCAATCATTTTGACAATTATTCAAGTAATCAGACATATTTTGTGGTAATAAAAATAGACCCAAGTAAAGATCCATGCCTTTAAAATGACATAAAATACATATATAATAAAAATGAGGCAATAATATTTGGTTCAAATAATCAAAAGCAAGTTATATGGTTTTATAGAACAACACTCTTAGCTGATTACTTTGATATGTAACAGTCTCAGCTTTCAAATTGTCAATTTTATTCTGAAATTCAAACAACACAGTTTTGCTGCTCTTTAATAAGGGCTGTGTATTGCCAAGAATCTGGCGATACGATACGTATCACGATACAAGGGTTAAGATATATTGTGATATTGCGATACTGTAAGAAAGGTGACATATTGCGATATTATTATTTTTTTATTTTTTTATTTTTTTTTAGAAACAGGATTCCGTTTTATTCTAATTTTAGAATAAAACAGTCATAAAGAACACACCACCTTATGCATAAAACCTGAAAACAACTTTATTTTATTTAATCAATACAGTATCATTTGCATTTATATCAATAATCACTATTTTGTGCAATCTAAGGGAAAATAGTAAAGTGACTGCAGGATTTTTTTAGCTGTATATGTTTTAAAGGTTCACAGCAGTTTTTAATTTCTAAACTATTTAACAATTAGTGCATAGTCCATTTCATGAATGTCTATTTTATATTTAATACTGTGGCTGCTTGCTTTAAAGCAGTATAATGTATAAAGTGCTACTTAAATAAATGTGCCTTCACTGAAGTGCTGAACAGAGCTGGTGCAAACATATCCACATCGTTATGATCAGATGTTTTCTTTATGCTGTCACCGCTGTCATTTTTGTTGTGTGTTTATTTTGTTACTGAGAGGGAAAAGTGCAGTACATATTCTATCGAACGCCTCTCTAAGCAACGCAGATGGCATCAGGATAATTAAGTGAGCTCTCAGATTCAATGCGTTTCCCAAGTTTTGGATTATAACATGGCCTATTTTGCAAACAACTGACTCTTGTCGATCTTCTTACTGGTTTCTTTATAGTTGAAGCCAAAATTAGTCGACACACTTCAGCTCTGTATGCTGCGGGAGCGGAATAATTCTATCGTCTTGTGAGTTGGGTTTGCTAATGCTAACGCTATATGCACCTTGCGCTTCTCCGGCTATGCGTCAGTTTACTTTCTGAGAAAACGCTGACATCTAGCGGTTGAGTTTTATACAGTCTGTGGTTTAAAACGAACACAAACCCAGGGTCGGCGGCAGCAGATTTTGCCGGGGCTTCAGCCCCGAATGTTTTGAGTCAAGCCCCGAATGTAATGACTGTCACTGAGCAAATATGAAACTGGATAATAGCCTATGTAAACCCCCGAAATCATAAGTTGCTTTATTTCATTGCGCTTTGGCTTTGCATATACTGCATACAGCCTGTAAAAATAGACCTTAAAAATAATCTAGCCTATAGAATACATTTCTTTGCTGTCGGTAGCCTATGGGCTACTCCATTTCTTCCTCTATGTTGAATATGCAGCAGGTAGGGGAGGAGCTAGCACAGTCAACCGCAAGAGTGCGAGACAGTCAGCGAGCAGGAAAGAAAAAATTAAAGAAAAATGAAGCAAACAAAACTTTGGGGATTTTTCGGAAAGAAGTCAGTGGGTAAGAATTCAGTTTTTTTTTTTTTTTTTTTTTTTTTTTTTATCCTTAAAGTCTGAAGATCATCATCTGGTTGACTTTCACTGTAGGCCTATTTGTTTAATTAGCTAGTTATTACTACCATAGGCTAACGTTATACGTTAGCACTTGTACTGGCATCTTCTAGTACCGAATCTCCTCTGGATAAAAACACAGGAGAAGAAGCTGAAACATGTGATAGAAGATTGCTCACTCACTCAAATATAAAATAACGTGATCATCATCAAACATTTAAACAATGTGTAAATCAAAAACCCGCTTAATATTACCAAAGGGGGACCACCTGTGACCTGTCCCGCATTTTGCGGGAAGCTTTAAAATTTGAAGCTTTTGATTTGAAATGTGAAGCTTTGTTGTCCCGTGTCACACAAATCATAAGCAGTGTGCCGCATTTTAATTTTGTCTGCATCATTTTATTTAATCGTCCTTTAAATTACAATTCTAAAAAAATTTAATAAGAAAACACTGAACATGCGCAGCGCAGCCGTTATAATTGGTTCTAGGCTAGCTAGAGCAGGAAAACAAACAAAAAAACTCCTCTTCGTGGAGAGGGTGTTTTCTCTGATGATGACTGCTGCATGACCATTGACTGTAAAAAAAAAAAAAAAAAAAAAAAAATAGTGCATGACAGAGACAAGGAACCGTGCAACTGTGGACCTCATAAAAAGTGATCTCGTGGTGAAAGTGAACTACTACAGCTATACCTGCCAGGAGTTCTACTGACATAATAATGTAATGTCTCATAATTAATGAGAAGGCCCTACTCGATGCTGCCAGATCAGACCAAAAATATAAATTCAAGATGCACTGAATCCGGTAAGAATGCATTTAATCGTTCTAGTCTTCCCTTGCGAAAAAGAAGTATACTTCAAGTACATTTTATGAAGTAGGCCTATACTTAAGTAATGTTCAAGTATATTTTTAAGTATACTTTATGTAGTAAGTATACTAATATCAATGTGTACTTGTAGTAAACTTGTAAGTGTACTATTTCAATTAGTGTTGTCAAAGACCCGGTACTTCGGTACCAAGTTGGTACAAAATTTTTTTAAACGTGTGTGTGTGTGTGTGTGTTGAGAGAGAGAGAGAGAGAGAGAAAGAAAGAGAGTATGTGTGTGTGCATAATGTTAAAGATGTATTTTGACTGAAAGTAAATTTTTGCTGTAATAAAAAAATAAATAAATAAAAAAACTCTTCGAGTGATCCCTGTATTTACATAAAATGGTCTGGGCTAAGCCCCGGATGTCCTTCAATGCTGGAAACGCTGTAAATGCTGTAACTTGGTAAATACTAATCACACAAACATGAGACATATATCTAAAGAGATGTTGAAATGTCAGGTTTTAAATAATGTAAGTCAAATATTCTGTTCATGTAATCTGTTTGAAAATGTCAGTCGTTTGCGAGTCCTCTCGTTATCCGCTAATGCAGCCACGCCCTCAGGCAGCACACAGCATTCAAAGGCAAATTCTGAGGTTATCCATGCAACAGAGTGAATGCCACCATCAGCTTGAAAAAATGTATCGAGCTTAGTCAGATTCATGTACATCATTTTGAAACGCAGTGGGGAATAATTCCGGAAGAATTTACCTCAGAGGAAGAGCATGACTTTCAATTTCATTTCGAGGATCAACTAGATCAAGCTGATGATTGTGCATGGTAAGTTGTTGTTTTGTCATGATAGTGTCTCTGAATATCTCAGATTTTTTTTTTTTTGATCAAATAAATGCAGGCTTGATGAACAGACTTCTTTCAAAAACATTTAAAATAACATTGTCCAATCTTTTGACCGGTACTGTAATTTAAATTGTAATTGGCCTATACAATTTTCTTCACATGATGTGCCATAATATGTGCATGCATGAGATCATGTTTTCTGTTAAGAGTGGACATTATATTAATGTTAATACAATAGCTGATTAAGATCCTGTTATCAGCATGCTCACAGAGGGTTTTTTTCTTTTATCTCACAGATTTGAGAATCCTAGTGACCAGATATTGCCCCACATTGGACTGCAGCATATGATACTGAGATCACTGACTGGAAGCAAGTTGTTTTTCTTTTTTCTTTTTTTTTTCTTCTCCAGCACCAAATGTCAGGTATGTGATGTTCACATATACAGTGGGTACGGAAAGTATTCAGACCCCCTTAAATTTCTCACTCTTTGTTATATTGCAGCCATTTGCTAAAATCATTTAAGTTCATTTTTTTTCCTCATTAATGTACACACAACATCCCATATTGACGGAGAAAAACAGAATTGTTGACATTTTTGCAGATTTATTAAAAAAGAATGAAATATCACATGGTCCTAAGTATTCAGACCCTTTGCTCAGTATTTAGTAGAAGCACCCTTTTGATCTAATACAGCCATGAATCTTTTTAGGAAAGATGCAACAAGTTTTTCACACCTGGATTTGGGGATCCTCTGCCATTCCTTCTTGCAGATCCTCTCCAGTTCTGTCAGGTTGGATGGTAAACGTTGGTGGACAGCCATTTTTAGGGCTCTCCAGAGATGCTCAATTGGGTTTAAGTCAGGGCTCTGGCTGGGCCATTCAAGAACAGTCACGGAGTTGTTGTGAAGCCACTCCTTCGTTATTTTAGCTGTGTGCTTAGGATCATTGTCTTGTTGGAAGGTAAACATTCAGCCCAGTCTGAGGTCCTGAGCACTCTGGAGAAGGTTTTCGTCCAGGATATCCCTGTACTTGGCCACATTCATCTTTCCCTCGATTGCAACCAGTCGTCCTGTCCCTGCAGCTGAAAAACACCCCCACAGCATGATGCTGCCACCACCATGCTTCACTGTTGGGACTGTATTGGACAGGTGATGAGCAGTGCCTGGATTAGAATTAAGGCCAAAAAATTCTATCTTGGTCTCATCAGACCAGAGAATCTTATTTCTCACCATCTTGGAGTCCTTCAGGTGTTTTTTTTTTTTTAGCAAACTCCATGCGGGCTTTCATGTGTCTTGCACTGAGGAGAGGCTTCCGTCGGGCCACTCTGCCATAAAGCCCCGACTGGTGGAGGGCTGCAGTGATGGTTAACTTTCTACAACTTTCTCCCATCTCCCAACTGCATCTCTGGAGCTCAGCCACAGTGATCTTCTTTACCTCTCTCACCAAGGCTCTTCTCCCCCGATAGCTCAGTTTGGCCGGATGGCCATCTCTAGGAAGGGTTCTGGTCGTCCCAAATGTCTCTCATTTAAGGATTATGGAGGCCACTGTGCTCTTAGGAACCTTAAGTGCAGCAGAAATTTTTTTGTAACCTTGGCCAGATCTGTGCCTTTCCACAATTCTGTCTCTGAGCTCTTCAGGCAGTTCCTTTGACCTCATGATTCTCATTTGCTCTGACATGCACTGTGAGCTGTAAGGTCTTACATAGACAGGTGTGTTGCTTTCCTAATCAAGCCCAATCAGTATAATCAAACACAGCTGGACTAAAATGAAGGTGTAGAACCATCTCAAGGATGATCAGAAGAAATGGACAGCACCTGAGTTAAATATGAGTGTCACAGCAAAGGGTCTGAATACTTAGGACCATGTGATATTTCAGTTTTTCTTTTTTAATAAATTTGCAAAAATGTCAACAATTCTGTGTTTTTCTGCCAATATGGGGTGCTGTGTGTACATTGAGGAAAAAAAATGAACTTAAATGATTTTAGCAAATGGCTGCAATATAACAAAGAGTGAAAAATTTAAGGGGGTCTGAATACTTTCCGTACCCACTGTATCTTTGAACAGGATTTATTTCCAGGTATAACTGTGTACTCAATGTGTCTTTTGACTCTTATTTATATTAACTATATTCTAAATAAACTACAAACAAAATTATACATTTCTTTTGTCATTGCATTCTTTCTTGGTTCACTCAGTCACATACCTTACTGAATGGCTCATTATGTGGCTTATTAGGGGCAGGTTCTTAATTCTTCAAGGTGTGAATCACAGCTTTATTCATGAAGATTCATGCCTTCTAGCATATGGCCTTTCTAAACAAAAAGTGTCTTAGAAATTTAAAATCAGTACATCAGTGCAATCAGTGTTTTATGTGACTGAGTAGGCGGGATGATTTTCACATCATTTGAAGCAAAAACTAAAATACAGTTCCCAAAAGTCTTGTGAAAAAAATGTTGAGTATGTGTTTTGAGGCCTTATTTTTTTAGTTTTTTCAAAAAAATGCATATATGTAATTCTCTTAAAAATACAAACATTTACGTACTTGTTGCTCAGATATTATTGTAGCCTAGTTTTTTGCTGAATACAGTGTAATGACACTTTAGTCATTAATATGTTTATTAGCAACTGAAAAAAGCACAAATGTCAGGGCATGTCGGGAACATTCAACATTCGGGAAGTTTTTCCACAGAGTCAGTGGTTGAGAAAAGAACATGAGGTTTGATGATTTTTAGTGATCCATTCAGAAAGGTATTTACTAGGGATGCACCGATGTATCGGCCGCCGATATTTATCAACCGTTTTTTGCTCAATTGACAACCATCGGCATATCGACTGTAGCAGGAAAAAGGCCGATATAACAAACAATGGTTTATAAGTTAACTGCATGAAGGCACTGAGCTGTATAATGACTGTTGCGTAATTCTAGTGCTGCTGTCTGTGCTTTAAAGTTAACCAAATACATGATATCCGCGGGGCGTTAAAAAGCATTAAAAGTCATTAAATGGATTTTGTGAAAATTAAGGCCTTAAATGGTATTAAAAAGCATTACATTTTATTCCTACAGGCTTAATTTTTTTTTAGATGGTTTTGAAGAAAAATAATACTACCAGTTTATATTGACTATAGCCTTCATAATTAATAACTTTGATTTGCTGTCGTAAAATATGTACATTAATACACACACGGAACCAGTTTGGTAATTGCCTCCAGCCGGTGCAAAATTGTCGTAACGCCGTTTTGGACAGCGGCGGGCTGTGACCTGGAGATGGAAGGCTGCATCAGTGTTGCCAACTTAGCGACTTTTCAGACCCCTTTTGCGACTTAACAATATACTTGTTAACCTGATCTAGCTTCCGAGACTCCCCAGTACTGCCGCACGAGCGCGAGATCTTACTTTCCTGCCGCTGCCGCACGCGCACCGTTCTCTGCGTCTGCTGTTCAATAGTGGCTGAGAGGAGCAGCTCATTCAGTTGAGGCTGTGATCTCTGTCAGAGAACAAATAAAATGGATACTATAGAGGGTATGCACGTGACGTCACCGTCGACCGTTACAACTGCGGTCACGGCCACTGAGTGGCAAAAGACTGAAGGGGCTCGCACACCGGACGCGAAGCTCAGCGCCTTGCCACATCTTTAAATTTGAACGCATTGTTTTAGAACTATAAGTGTACGCACACTGGTGGCGACATTCGGCGCCCAGCTACGACTCAGAAAAAAATATAAAACAATGCGTTCGAATTTGAAAGACGTGTCGCACCGCTGAGCTTCGCGTCCGGTGTGCGAGCTGATTGGCAGTATTGGTTTTCAGCGTGAATGTCGCGAAAAACACACAAAACACATCCAAAACGGGAAAAAGCTTTGTGATTGACTGTACAAATAGCTTTGATACAAACCCTGAGGTATATATTTAAAATCTGCAGAAAGCAACAGGGAAAAAAGCAAATGGATCACTGCAATTCTCAGAAACGGCTAGACTCCAGGCAGAGAAACATGGATTTGCAGTTATCATTTTGTTTCAAATTGTTGGATTTTGAGGTAAAAACCATACTGTATATATTGTATTGTTATATATTAGTTTGACAACTTGTCAATTAAATATTTTCCATCTTATATTCTGCATAATTGGGTGTTTTTCAATAAACAACACTGACAAAAACTACACTATAAAACTATATATGTTTTAGGGCTAAACAGTATGACGATATAACATTGATATAAGTGATTACCCGGATTTAAACCTACCTATATTGAAGTTATATAAAATATCACAGGCAGATTTGCTTTATGTATTTCCCCACCGTCGAAATCAGGCACATATAAATGTCAGGAAACACGAGTCCTGGCTGCATGTCAATATCCATGGATTAGGTTTATTTGACAAGTTGTAAAGAACACATTCAATTCCAACCTTTAGTGTAATCGTTTGTTTTACTCGCGTTTTCGCAGTTTCCCCTGTTAAATCCAATCACGCAGCAGGTTCTTTTGCCACTCAGTCCAGCTGAGGGAGCGCGCTTTCGGCGGGAAAGTGATGTCGACGCATACCCTCTATTGCTTCTAACCTGACTGAGTGATCATTTTACGTGTACATATAACGTTAGCCAAAATCAAAGCAACTGTCTTTAACTGTCTTTGTGTGAATTATGATTTTGTCAGACAACGTCTCGATTATAAATCAGGATTTAGCGCTGGTTTAACATGTCAGGGCTCAACACTAACCTCTCCGAGGTTTTCTGGACGAGGAGGAGGAGTAGCGACAATTTTTAAAGAAAAATTTGAATGTCGTCAACTGTCATCAGACATTTACTCCAGCTTCGAACTTAATATTTTCTAATTGGGTCGATTCCAGACGGTGTTGTGTGCTGTGATATACCGACCACCTAAATATAATAAGGACTTTATTAATGATTTTTCTGACTTTTTGTCTGGAATTGTCAAATTATGACAGGGTTTTAATAGTTGGTGACTTTAATATACATGTTTGTTGTCCTATGAAGCCACTAGTCAAAGATTTTTAAAATGTTATTGACTCTTTTAATTTGGTCCAGTTTGTGACGGATCCTACACACGAGCATGGACACACATTATATCTTGTTTTATCATGTGGTTTACAAATTTGTAATCTTGAAATTTGTGAAGCGTCTTTTTCAGATCACATGCCTGTTTTATTTGAGATCTCTCTCCCTTATTCTAAACCGAGTGGACCAGCTCGGCAATGTCGTGTTTAACTCTTCCACGGCTGCGCAGTTTTCTACTGTTTTTCAAAGTTTGGATGAAACTAATTGTATGCTCACTTCCTGTTCTAATACTGAAGAGCTATTCTCTCTGTTTGATTCTTCCTGCCAAAGTGTGTTAGACATTGTTGCACCTTTTAAAGTTATGAGGTTTAAGCCAAAAAGTGAACCATGGTTGAACGATACTACTCGTGCTGTCAGACGAGAGTGCAGGAGAGCTGAACGACAATGGAAGAAAAACAGATTACAGGTGTCTGTTGACATCTTAAAAGATACCTGGCATAAATACCAAAAAACTGTAAAAACTGAGAAAACAAAATACCTTTCTGACATTATCTTGAAGAATCCTCACAAACCCCAAGCTCTTTTTTTAGTACAATTAATGCTGTACTAAATGGGCCTACCTCTCAACTGTCTTGTTCTTACTCATCTCCAGATGTTTGCGAGAAGTTTTCACAATTTTTCATAGGTAAGATAGAAAATATTAGAGCACATATTTTACCTTCCTCTGAGGACCCTTCTATTATTGTCACCCGCCCTGCTGTCTTTAACCAGTTTGAGCCTGTGTTTTTATCTTTTATAAAAGATATAATTGATCAAATGAAATCATCCGCCTGTTTTACTGATAAGCAAGATCCCACAAACATGGAACTCGCTCAGAATGAACTGAGTTTAACTAGCAGATAAGACTGTAGAGTCCCCACATATTACAGTCTATCTCAACACATTCCAACAAACAGTGTACTCAGTAAAAAAAAAAAAACACTTTTTACTCTTTAAGCAAGAGGAGTACAACTTACGCCATCATGCTCTAGAGGAGGTCCAAACAGGACCTGCGACTTCAGAATGACACCTGCGTCAGCTAGTGGCAGTGTCTATGCTCTAAGGGAGCCAAATCTTAGAACCCAACGATCCAGTGAGGTTGACTAGTTTAGCTCAACCTGAGCACACCTTCCAACCAGCAATGTACTTAGTAAAAACACTTTTTACTCTTTAAGCAAGAGGAATACAAACTTACACCATCATGCTCTGAAGGAGACCCAAACGGGGCCTGCGACTCCAGAAAGACAAGTGCAGCTAGTGGCAGTGTCTAAGCTCTAAGGGAGCCAAATCTGAGAACCAAACCATCCAGTGAGGTTAACTAGTTTAACTCAACCTGAACTTAATTTTATCCACACATTCAAACAAGCAGCGTACTCAGTAAAGAGGAGTACAAACTTTGGCCATCATGCTCTGAGGGAGGTTCAAACAGGACCTGCGACTTCAGAATGATATGGGCGTCAACCTGTGGTAGTGCTAGTTTCCAAGTGAGCAAACTCTAACTGAAATATCTAACAACAAGCTATTGTGCTCTGAAGGAGGCCCATACGGAGCCTTCTACTTCACACAACATGAGTGTCAGCTTGTGGCAGTGTTCAAGCTCTAAGGGAGCCATTTATGAAAACCAAACAATGTAGTGAGGTTAGCTTTATTAAACTCAACCTGAGCTTATACATTCCAACAGGGAATATACTCAGTAAAAACACTTTTTACCCTTACAGCAAGGGTAGTACAAACTATGTCACCATACTCTAAAGGAGGCTAAAGTCAGGCCTTCTACTCCAGAACACACAGGTGCTAGCCTGTGGCAGTATTAGGGTTACTGAGCTCACAAAGTGTAGGGCAGGAATCAGAATTAACATATTAAAGTACAATAACCTTGAACAAAAGGGGAGTACTATTAATCCAACCCTGAAAAATACAGGGTGGGTACTTCACATCAGAAATTCTCACCAAAAACAGATACAATCTGTACTAAACCCTAGGAAAAAGGAGCTTTCATAAATAGCTACAACCATATCACTCCAGCTTGAACATAGTTCAAGGGGTTCAGGGGAAAAACTGAAGTCAAAGTACCACTAGATAGTTCTGGGAGAGCGGGGCCACAACAACAAAGTTTCTATTCACATAGTGAAAAGGGGCCTACACCGCCTGAGACAACGGCACCAGGGAGACTTACCAATAGTCTGCTACCTTAGCTGCTATCTATTTTGCACCTACACCGAAGGCACAATGGGCCTTGGCCTGACAACTCTGATAAGAGGAGTCTAGAACTAGGAAAAACTACACTCACATAACAGGGGTAGTATAAAAAGGGCGTAAAATGCTACCAGCAGACCGCCTAAACCCTAGTTCTAGCCTAGGCCAGCTATAGCTGTGGGCCTATAGGGCCAACACCTAAGCATAGATCTGCTTGGGGCTAAGAAACAACAGCTTCTACCAACAACTCTCAACTGAGTGGAGGCAAACTCTGAGAATACTACATTTCTACAGAAAGCTCAGAGGAGCAAATCTCATCCCAAGCCCACAATGTCAGGCGGCCTGTAAGGCCGACGCTAAACATAAATCTATCTGAAGTTAGTGAAAGCTAATCTCAAAATTCTAGCATTTACCAGAGGAGAAAGATAAATTAACCAAAAGGTGGCTAACAGTGCGGCTTAGTTAAAGCCGACATCTGAATACATATGAACGGTGGCTTCATTATCTGAAGCCAATACATCCAAAAAAGGGGACAAACAAAGTACTACCCTAATAATATATCGTTCCAGCCAACCTAATAGAATTTCAGGGCCCTTAGTCCGCATCCTATACAGGAAACTGATTATAAATATAAAGAGACCTACCAAGCCAATTTCAGCAGGTCTAACTGATGCTTACAAACAGACATTGTGTGTAAAGCAACATCCACCTGACCTGCTGCCGTGTATAGAGTGTTGGAGCCTACCTATATCACGAGATAGTTGCACCCATCTCGTCAGTAGGAGGCATCGACGTGTACCCATACTCACTCCATCAACACCAGCGAATTAACCTTCTGATGTTGATGAATGCGAGCTGAATACAGGTCCTTCCATGCCCTCTCAATCTCTGTATGAAGATCAAGAAGGAATGGAAAGCTTATGTGGCTGGAGGATTACGACAAGAAAGGAACCGTTAGAACAATCCGCGAACGGTTTCTTTCTTAACCTGCTCCAATGGCAGCTGCAGTCTGCCAGAGGTGCATTCCATAATCTCACACAGATGTACATATGCAGGGGCAGGGTGGCTTTGAGGATTCAGGAGGCTCACCATCTTCATCCTCATCAGCCATCTCCTGCTCTCTTGTTTGGCTTAGAACAAGAAGAGCAACTGCTGCTGAATTTAATGATGTCATAGACAACACATCATCATAATCACACAACTCTCTCTTGTCAGCCGTCGAAGGTCGCAGGGAATTCCACCCCTTCGACTCTTCTACAAGCTCCAGCTGAGAACCCCATTATCTAGTCTCTACTCTGCCTCAGCAAGAATAAGACCCGAACCATTAGGTGCAGCTGCCGGTCCTTCTCTCGAGGAAAAGACCAGAAGAGAGTAGAGCATTTTACAAGTAAAACACAGTCACAATAACAAACAGACAGATCCCACAAGAACTGCCTGTACATGCTCTTTTGTTCTCATAAAAGACAACATTATAAGTTATGTGTGTGATCAGATGTCAACACTATGGGACACGGATGCACACACTTCCTGAAATGTTTGTCAAACATAAATTGTCTTACCTTTATATCGCTTTGATATTGTTTCAAACAAAACAGTTCCTAAAGACCAAAAGATACTGACTGGTTCTCTAGATGCTCCTTATATACTTCCGGGTCTCACTATGATGACGTCATAGGCTGTCGCCGGCCAATAGGTTCGTCGTTAGTTGATATTGTTTTCAGACGGCAGTTCACACAGAGGCATTCCTCATATGCGTTTCAAATGCAGTGTAGAGTTCCCTTTCGAAAGGCAAGCTATTAGAACTGATAAGAGCGATACATTTACTGACAGATAAAGTGGAGTAAGGACAAAATGTTTGTTTCCTAAGATTATTACAGATCCATTAGTGATAGAACCAATATAGAATGTCTCAGAATTTGTTTTATCATTGTCCATTTGCATAAACTGCTTAGACTAGTCTTATGAGTTAGTCATCTATTTTTTTTTTTCCTTTAAGACTGTTCATAAATTTAAGTCCGTTATATAAAAAGTTAGATTACATGCCAATGTGGGCGCCTTTTTCAAAGAATCAAATCAAGCATTAGTCAAATCATGTTTAAGCAGAAGTTCCTCAATGTTAGGTCATGAATACCTCTATTGAGTTCACCACATTTCTATTTGGTTATAAGCTGTCAGATAAGACCAAACATGATGTAGTTGCATGTTAGAATGCAGAAGTGTCTTTCAGGCTTTTCCACACTGATGCAGGGTTGTTGGCTGAAAAAACTACACGCAGCACATTATGCCCTACCAGAGACAAATGTATTCCAGACCCCTGCTACACCACGCTAAAAGAGATTTATTGCTTTATCCTTAGAGCTGCTTTAAGACTCCCTGGTCACTGCCTAGTTCATCTTCTCTTGTCCTACATGCAGAAACTTAACTCCCTGAGGTCTGAAAACGCGCCGGCGCGTTTTGCAGGATTTTTTTCACATTGCAGCAAAACAGACTTAAAATACTCCGTCATTTCTTGTCATAGAGACATAAGTAATATATCAATTGAAACTTTAGAATATCTTCTTTTATTTGTGTACACTCAGTGTAAAAACACAATGTTGTGCTTTATGTAAAATAAAGAAAACTAACATGATGCGTGATCTCTCGTCTCCCTCTGAACGAAGTCCAATCTGATAGTTCTCAGAAAATGAACTGTAACTTATGAATATTAATGACAAAAAAATTGACACTTACGTCTAAGGAAACGTTGAAATGTCAGGTTTTAAATCGTGCAAGTCAAATCGAAAACAAACATGTTTATGTAATCTGTATGAAAAGAGAGCCATGTCAGAAGTCTGTGATTCAGCTCATTATCCGCTAATGTGGCCACGCCCACGGAGCCAGCGCTATTCAGACGCAAATTCAGAGGCAATACATGCATTCATCGTCTCAATCGTGTATTTATTGTCTTGAAAAGTGTTTATTTGGATGTTAAAGCAATGGTTAGCGATCTCTAGAAGACATGCCGTTAGTTCCTAGTTCCTTTTCTTCTTTATATGAATTTGTGGCCTAAAGGTGTACAGAGAGCGCCCTCCGGCTGCAAGTATGAATTAAAAACACCATTCCTGAAATGTCCTCTTCTTCTTTAGAATAATTTGTGGACTAAAGGTGTACAGAGAGCGCCCTCCGGCTGCAAGTATGAATTGTATCCATTCGTGTAAAACACAGTATCCAGCACTCATAGTGATGACAATAAATATTACTTCTCAGTATAGAAAATTGACATAAATATATAAGAATCCATCAATATTTCTCCAAATGTGCATGCTTTTAAGCTAAAAGCCTCTATGAAATGCCATAGAGGTAACATAATTGTTCAGACACTTTGCATCACAGAAATACATTTTATTTTAAAGAATATAATAAAATACCATTATTTTAAATTGTAATAATATTTCACAGTAATATTGTAAATATAATAAATACAGCTGAGACATTATTACAGAGGGTTTTTTTCACAGCCTACCTGACTGAAAGGCCTCATTAATATGCAAGTAATTTCAGGTCATTATTATGTGATTCTTTTGTCTTCTCAGGTGTAAATGACCCATTATTCATGCAGATTCACGCCTCCACGCATACTGTGTTTCTTGACAAAAAGTGTCTTAATCAAAAACTAAACTTGATTTAGTTTTTTAGACAAAAACTAAATCAATATATTGTTTTATATGAAGGAGTAGGCAGCATAATTTTTACATAATTCTGAAGCAAAAACTCTAGTCTACAACCTCCAATACCCAAAAGTCTTGTGAACACAGATTTAATATACTGTTTTTGGCCTTATTTCAGTGACTTTAAGTTTTTTGTTTTTTCAATAACCACGCATAAACATTATTCCTTCAAAAATACAAACATGTACATACATGTTCCTCACATATTATTGTAGCCTAGTTTGTGCTGAATACAGTGTAATGACACTTTTGTCATTTATATGTTTATGAACAACTGAAAAAAGCACAAATGTCAGGACACGTCAAAACTTCTCCAAGCCCCAAATCAGCCTCAGACTCCAGAGGGTTAAACTTGTTTTTGAGCTTTTTAGAGTAGCTTTTCTTAGCTTTTGTCATTGTATTTTTGCCTGATTGTACACTTCTGTAGGCATCATCTTTGGCCTGACAAAGATGAGTTCTGCTGTAAACCATGGTTTGTCAGTATTAGGGCTGGGTATCGATTCAGATGTCCTAATTCAATTTCGATTTCGTTTATTTATTTATTTATTTATTGTTATTCAATGAATTCAATACATTTTCACTGGCCCCGACACACACGCACACGCACACACACACACGCATACAAAAAAATAATAAAATAGTTATTGTTTTCGTTGTTTTTGACCCATGTATAGCCTACATACAGGTGCTGGTCATATAATTAGAATATCATCAAAAAGTTGATTTATTTCACTAATTCCATTCAAAAAGTGAAACTTGTATATTATATTCATTCATTACACACAGACTGATATATCTCAAATGTTTATTTCTTTTAATTTTGATGATTATAACTGACAACTAAGGAAAATCCCAAATTCAGTATCTCAGAAAATTAGAATTGGCAAAGTTTGATAACACGTGCAAATTATAAACTTTAATTTATAAAAGTTTATAAATTAAAGTTTATAAAATGTATATTGTAATAAATAAGGTTGTGATACCAGTGAAAGCAGAGATTTTGAGAGAAATTTGTGTGAATTTGTCCATTTAGATGCAAGGAGAGGTGAAAGAGTATTAATTTTATTATTTGCACGCTGTCTGATGCTGCGTTCACACCAGACGTGACTTGCGCGAATAAATCACACTATTCGTGCGTAGTTGGACGCTTGAACATTTTGAGTTTACTCGTTTCATTCTCGCGTGAAAATCCCTTCACAACAGACGCGAATTTGCGTCATGAGAGGGGCTCTCCCGCTCCTTTATGTGTCCCAGACTCTCCCACTGCTTTCTGCACACTTCCTCTGAATGAACTTGTCAGTGGGGAAATAATTGTAAATTACAAGCTCAATTGGTGGTCTTTAGTTGGCTTGTAGTCTTAAAAAAAAAAAAAATATATATATATATATATATATATATATATATATATATATATATATATATATATATATATATAGCTCAAAATGAGTAAAGACCGTTTTTTACAACTTATCAGATTGTCCGACCTCCTCACTCACTTTCTTTCAAACATGATCCTTTTTATTTCTGTTTCTATAAATGTATGAAGATGTACAGCGACGATGATTTTGTCCTCCATTGTTGTTTCAAATTTCTGCCTCAGCTCGCTACGTCACGTCACTACTAGATCAAGCTCCTGATTGGTTAACGTGGCGCAAATTTACGCCAAAGTTCAGATTTTTCAACTTGCGCGTTTTGTGCGTCAAACGCCAGAATCGCTCAATTCGCGCCGCAGGATGTCTATTCGCGTCTTTGCATTGATTTAACATGTAAATCACTCGCGCTTACCGCATCATTCGCGTACGGTGTGAACGCACCTGAGCTCTTTGGGTTTGTGTGATGCGCACACAAAACTTCTCACACAGCGCACGCAACTTCTTTCACTTGAATGCTTATATTGGCAAAGCTTGAAAACACATGCAAATGATAAACTTTAATGATCATGCAGCGTTGGCCCGATCGGGAAACTGACATTTCCTTCAGCTGTCCAGAACATCTTTCAGGCTGAAAGGCGCAGCTGCATCCGCCATGTTCAGCACTAAATGAATGACACCGGCCCCACTGTAATAAAATAAGAGGATGACATCTAGTGGAGAAGACTAGTAATAAGATTAACGTCAATCAGATATTATATCCAATGTTTGAGAGTCTCGATTTAAAAAAAAATCGATACGTGGTTTTGAAAATAGATAACATATCGACCACATTTAAAAAAAATGATTAATCAAAAAGTATATTTTTTTGCCCAGCCTTGGTCAGTATTGTATGTTAAATAAGTCCTGGTAGGAATGCACATCCTAACAGAAAAATAACTAGAAGTGACTGACAACAGGAACCTTGCACATTCAAGTTTAAAATGTTCTGTCATTTTAGATTACCTTAGAATCACATTCTTTGTGAATTTATTACTGAATGTGCAGTGTTATGTGCTCTCCTCATGGAGATGCTCTTTCTCCATCTTGCTTGCAGCTGACACATATGTGTCTTTAAAAATTCTCTTGTCTTTATCAGTAAATGGTTATCGTTATTAGTATCTTCCCCACCCAGGCACACCTCACCCATGAGCATGCTCACGTCTATGGTATGTTGTTCCATCTCAACCAGACCGCATTCTGTGAAGAATAACCATTCTCAGGGACAGCTCTCCTAGTTTTTTCTTTTTTGCTTTACACAGTCTTTGGTTCGAAATTCTGGTTCACCCAGTTGCAGTTAGTCATGCAAGGTGTTGGTTAGGTGTGACCACAGTTCCACAGTGGGCGTGTGCTTATGTTTGTTTCTCATGGTGTTTTAAAGTTCAAGTTTTAGCAGTACCATTAAATTAACTATTTTCATTTAGTTTTAGAAATCTCATGGCTTCTTAATTATACTTGTATTGTTATTTCTATTTATTTGGTTACACTTTATTTTAAGGTGTCCTTGTTAGTGTAAGTATACATTTAGTTACTTAATATTACTAAAGGGTTAGGATTAGAGTTTGGTTTAGGGTTACTTGCATGTAATTATGTATAATTTATAGTTATTACTGTAGTGACTACATGTAACATAACAAGGACAATGTAAAATAAAGCCTTACAATTATTTTTTTTAATTTAAGAAATAACAAAAGTTAATGCTCTTGTTATGCCATTTTGATTTTGTCTCCAATTTGCCTAGTCTGCTATGCCTGCTACAACAGGAATGCTCCAGAAACTTGTTTTGTTACATTTTTGTGTTGATGCTTGTTTTTCATCCTCAACACATTTTAACTGTGGAGGTTTACAGTTTTATCTAGATTACTCATACAGTTATGCTGGTGTTTTAGTTGTGATGTACAATTAAGTATATGATCCTTCTGTTGCTATTACTTTCGTGCTTGACACCATTATGTTAGTGTCCATTTTCAATTAGTTTATAAACCCATAAACTAATTGTTTATAAAGTGTATACCCATGAATAAACCTGAAGTTACTAGTGGTCATGGTAGTAGTGCAACAAAAATATGGTCATAGTAACTTTCCAATTATTTAAATCACAACTAAAAAACATAATTGATCTCATAACCTTGTTTAAGCAATCCAGATACTTGGATATCAGTCTCCATCAAACCTATATTATAAATGGTACAGTGTGCGTGTGTCTCTCTATCATCAGTTACTTTCTGTGCTGCTGAAGTCAATTTTTTGAATTTTTTGCCATTCACAACCCAGGACCAATGAGCAAATACTTTTGTTGACCACAGTAAATCTTTCCTTTTTATTTGTGTTGAAACTAAAGGCTGAAATGCACTACACAACTTTTACCTCATACACTACATTACTGAAGCCCCGTTCACACCGCCACGACTTTTTCGCTGCATGTCGCTTGTCTCTGTACTGTGAAGTCGCTTGTGTGCAATCACAAATGATATATAAAACTAAGAAATCATTCCAATTTGACTAGGAATTAGGTTTAAAATAATTAAAAGAAACATTCTGCTGTTGTAGAGTTGTGACTGCAGAGCTCAGTGCATTAAATCATTAACCAGATTAACGATCAGTCTATCGACAAATTAAACTCACTGTCAAAAAATACTAAAACGCAATTCGAATTTGACAAATCAATTTTCTTGACCATAATAATCAGCAGTGCTAAACTGCTCACGACATCATATAATTAACAAAACAAAATGTATGAATCAAACTCACAAGACTGCCGACAGTTTCTTTTCCAAGCATCATTTTATTATGTAGTCAAATCATATAAAACAGTGAAATCGCTCGAACTATTCCTGTCTGTCTTGCCTGCACTCAAGATGGTGACGTAAGCTCCAGAGCCTTCACTCCTATTGGTTGTCGCTCGTGAAATTCGCTCCTGATTTGCATAAAGTTGAAAAATCTGAACTTTTGTTGCTTGTCTCCTGTCGCTTGACACGCCTACATTCTGTCGCCAATGGTCACTGTCGCTCTTGTCGCCGGAAGTTGCCAGCGCGCCATTGAAATGAATGGGATCCTGTCGCTGCATGTCGCTGGCGGTGTAAATGGGGCTTAAGGGACACGCATTACCCTACTGACATTCTGAATACAACAAACTCATGTGGTAACGTGCCGTCCTTTTGCCTCCGGTATAAAAATTAAATACTTCTACAGAATTTTTACAGGAAGTTAAAATGCATCTTTTCATGATGAGAAATTTTACTATCTCTGGGTGTTGTTACAGTACTGGACAAATATACATTTCTTTCCATTTACTCTTAAAGAACACTAAGTACTTTGATAACACTGCAAAAACTACTAACCTACCTAATAGATTTCAAAAGTTATTAAAGACAAGTGAACAGTCAGTAATAAAATAAGAACAAATAAACAAATTAGAAGCATAGATAAATACTATAGACCAAAGTTACAAATAATGTAAGGTCTAACAAAGTAATATTCAGGTACAGAAATGGAATAATCAAATCTAAAAGCACTGCATAGTCTTCACTGTATAAATTAAATATAGATTAATCTTTATTAAAGCTGTCCTTTATTTATTGATTAACAATAATGACAAACAGCAGCAGGTGTATATATAGGCTGCTGTCTCTTTAAGACTTAATGCACTGATCCAATATAATGTTACACATCTGATTCATCTGTTCTGATGGTCTTGGCCACTGTGTTTCAGGGTCTGGGCAATCTTCTTATAGCTTACGCCATCTCTATGTAGAGCAACAATTCTTTTTTTCAGATCCTCACAGAGTTCTTTGCCATGAGGTACAATGTTGAACTTCCAGTGACCAGTATGAGAGAGTGAGAGCTACAACACCAAATTTAACACACCTGCTTCCCATTCACACCTGAGACCTTGTAACACTAACGAGTCACATGACACCGGGGAGAGAAAATGGCTAATTGGGCCCAATTTGGACATTTTCACCTAGGGGTATACTCACTTTTGTGGCCAGCGGTTTAGACATTAATGGCTGTGTGAGTTATTTTGAGGGGACAGCAAATTTACACTATTATACAAGCTGTACACTCACTACTTTACATTGTAGCAAATGTAATTTCTTCATTGTTGTCACATGAAAAGAAATAATAAAATATTTACAAAAATGTGAGGGGTGTACTCACTTCTGTGAGATACTGTAATTCATTAATTTAATGTTACATTTAAAAAATATAAATGAATTAAATACATTTAAAACAAGGCACCACCTCTCTCGTACGATTTCTGTGATTGTTTCAGATCAGCCCAGGCCGTTTCTCATTGTACTGCTGTGAAATACAGACTGAATAGTGGCTCAAAACGCAAACTAACCCTCTCAGTTGGAAAAAGAAAACCAGTGTCGCTAAAAAGGTTTTGATGGATGATGATTGTAATGAAGGTAAAGACAATTACAGTGACAGCATTTGTTCAGGCATGTGCAAGTCTATTATGTGCAAACAATGTGCGCTCTCGACTCACTGATCGCTATAACATCATGGCGTAAAAAAGGTTGGGAACCACTGGTTTAAAAGCACAAATATTTAAATCAAGACTTAAGGCCTTTGCACACTGAGTCCGAAATTCACGTCCAAAATGTTCACATGTTAAATAAATATGACCTCACGTTGTGTCTATCACATTTACACACTGACTCCGAAACTTTCGTCCGTCATAAAAAAAAATCAGATCAGGTTAGATTTTTCTGCATTTTTCGCATCCGTGGCACGTGTTTTGACAATTCAGAGCCACCGTACAAGCGAACGCCAAAATCCCAAATGCCATCTGACAAGTTGATCCATGTCGTCTACAGCACAAAGCAGCAGCACTGTATGACAAAGTGCGGAATACAAAGAGACTGTATAAAGAGAATATAAAGACAGATTGACGGATCGTTAGCAAAGCATCAAACTGAGCCACTGACATCCTGAAGTAAACTTTGATAATGAAGTTTGGGATAATCACGCTCGGGATAATCACGCAGCTCGTTGATGAGGTGAAACTCTTCTTCCTCTCTACGCAATCTCGGGATTGGATGGACCCAATATTTCCTCTTTTTCCCTTTTTAAGAAGAGAGGACAGCTAAATCATGCTCACTGCTTGAAGGCTCCATTTTGTATTTTGCTTTTTTTTTGCAACGGATTCATTAATACGCATCGGACTCAGTGTGCAAGGTCTCTGTGCGTAATGAATTTTAAGGATCACGATTACAAAAAATGCATATGAAAATTTTGGACTCAGTGTGCAAAGGCCTTTAGAAACGTGCAAATGATAAACTTGCACTTTTTGTCCCCACCAAGTGACTGAGAAAATTGCAGTTTCTAAGTCCATAATTAAATGCATTGTTAATGTCACATAAATGTCAGAAGGGTGAATTTTTTTTTCTTTTTTTTCTTTATACCATTTTATGTTAGTTGAGGAGTAATAAAGAAATAAAGCATAAACAAAAACAACCCTCTCCTCCTACAGCTTTCTAGATGTCTGATTTTAGATTTTAACAAAAAAAAATGACAAAGTAAAATGACAGCTCTTTCTAAGATCAGAGTTTATGGGTACACCAATCCACAGTGCTGATCACTACTGGACTACACATCTTTGCTATCCTTCTCGTCCTGAGGAACGAGGAGGATTGTGTGCACTCAAGTTGAGGAAGTGCCTTTCCCACTAAACGAAATGACCCTAAAATCACACGCTTGTGTTTGAACCAAAGCTTTACAGTTATACGCACAATACTCGGTGACTGCAGGTATCCTGACTGTTCACTCTCTTACTGTTCACAGGCAGATAATGAAGAGACTAAGGAGCGCCTATATGAAAGCCTGCTGGCAGAGTGTAGAGACACCATCCAGGCTGTCAGAGAGGAGCTAAGGACTGATGCGGTGAGATGCATTTTCATTCACTTAAGTTTAGTGTTTAATTCTCACTTTATTAAGTTGCTTTATTAGCATGCATATTACTAGGATATTGGCTGTTTATAAGTACTTATAATGCATATATTAATGCCTTACTCTGCATGACCATGTTCTACATGCCTTAATCCTTCCCAATACCTAAACTTAACTACCTTACTAACCATTAATAAGTGGTAAATAGGAGTTTAAGGGGAAAATATGAAGTTAATGGTTAGTTAATGGTAAGAATTAGACCCTAATCTAAAACTATACAAGTTTGTTTCTTATATGCTAACTGCGTTCTAATGGGCTATCTCACGCAGTTAAAGTGTGTGTGTGTGTGTGTGTGTGTGTGTGTATCTCTGTATGGTAACATGGGGGAAGATGCCCCCCATACATTTAAACTGTAACATATTTAGATATAATGCAGGTACTCGAACAAAATGCTGAGTAGTTCATTTAATTCTGCCTTAAAATAATATTAAAATCGAACATGTATTTCTAACTGCCAAAATGTTGTAAATCCAGTACATTTAATCAAATTACCTCATCATTTGCAGTCAAAAATGACTGTATCCATACAAGCAGCATGCATATGATAGATTGCGTGCAGTCTGCTGCCTTAAATCGCACTAAATTACTGTCGTTCTCGACAATGCACCTTTGTGAAAGTGGGGATTTAGCACTTACTCACATGAAGAACAAATATAGACACAGTGCATTAATTTCGATTTAAGACTCAAACTTTCTCCGATAAAAATACATACCTTGTGTGAGTTCTTGTATTTAATGATGATAACGAGCAAGAATGCAATTGTTCCCAAATATCCACATGACTGCAAACGTGACATTTATTATACAACAGGTCAAAAAACAAAACCTACATTTTAAACACAGTACTGTCAGTATTTACTCCATTTTGCAATGAAATAATAGTTCTAACGAAAATCACAGCAGAACTACAACACAAGTCGGTGTTTCGCAAACAATTCTGGGGCTTTGAACGAATCGTGAGTCAATGATTCATTCACAGCCACTTGCTTCATTACTGAATGAATGACTCGATGACTCTCTCATAAAGAAAGTGACTTGCTGCCACCTACTGGTGGTTTTAGTTAAATATTTAAAAGTTTTACTTATTTTTTACCATCATTGCATATTTCTCTATTGAACATTTTTATATAAACATTTATTTTATAAAGTTGTATTCATAAAGATAAAAATATGCACTGGAAAATCAATTTAGGGGGCAAATTAGGGGCCAGTTTATTGTCCCTTAATGGTAAAGGTGTGACTGCAGTCTAAGTGGAAGAGAGGGGTAATCCCTTCAGGGGGTACTCCCAAGCTAAAAAGTTTGGGAACCACTGAACTAGTGTATTTAAAATTTTATTTTGACAATTGAGTTGAAATACAAAGGTCATCTTACCCCAAGGATCTAATTTCTTACCCCATGTCACCCTTTGTATAGAATTACAATGGCATTAAAATGTAAATATGGTTTATGCAGACAATGTGTAAACAATGTTTTACTAAAATTCAAAACATTCTGAAAGGTTTCTGCGATGGTTATATTTTGGGGTGGGGTTAGGAACAGGGAATAGAAAATACTTGAGAATTTTAGGCATCTTATGTTTTTTTTCTTTTTAGTTATTAATAACTTTTTTTTATCAATATGAACAACACAATAGACAGTAAAAGGTCTATTACACTGCAGAGATGAATGCACAGTTCCAATATTTTGACACATCACACTTTTTTTTTCTCACGTGATTACATAAACTTAAGATATAAACTGTTTACATGAATAGCTCATTAGGATAGGCTTTTTCATAAGGAAGTGGATTTGATTTTTACATGTGCAGCCACATCTTACCATCTTTGCTCTTAAACACAGCACAACTGACTATAAACTAGACAATTTCAATTTTTGTTTGTTTGATAGAATCCCACATCAATGTAAAACTCAAACACGTTAGAGATCTTTTATATTATTATGAGAAATGTGAAGCTATTTTCAGTCCGTTATAAAATGGTGGCGGGATGCCACAGTCTAGGTAATAAATGAAAACACTGACATCTAAAACCTAAACCTAAAAAACTTAAAGGGTTGTGTGTTTTTTGTCTCAACAGAAGCAGAGAGAAAGAGCAACAGAAGGTGCTGAGAGTGGCAAGGTGTCTAATCTGCAATACCTGCACAGGTTAGTGTGACAACTGCATAGGTTAATATGACAGCTGATTTAAAAAAAAAAAAAAAAAATACTATGAAGTAGATGCTTGACAGTTATGTATGCATGTCTTTATACATACCTGCATGCAGCTACCTGACATATATCAAGCTGTGGACGGTGGTGAAGAGGAATGAGAGCATGGCTCATGCGCTGCAAACTAAACTGAAGGAGCCACAGACTGATGAAAACAAGAGAGGACCACGACCACAGGACCTGATACGACTCTATGACATCATCCTGCAGGTTCAGAGATGAAACATTCTTTATATATATAAACATCTGGTAACACTTTATATTAAAGTGTACTTGTTACATGAATTTACTATAGTAATAACAATGTTGTGCATAATTGCATGCAACTACCTCAAAATCGAACCCTTATCCTAACCCTATGTACATGTTGTTAATATTACTCTGTAGTTAGTTGCATAATTACACTGTAATGAGGGCACCCTAAAATAAGGTGTAACCAAATATTTTTTACTGAATCTAACATTCTAGGACAATACATCTCTGAACACAATGTAAAAATCATGTGGACATTCTAATCTTTGAAAGAAACCGATATTATCGTTGTTTTAAAATATGGTATCATAGGAAAAAATGCAGAACCACTAAACTATTGCTAATGAAAGAAATGCAGTCAAAAACACGTGATTACATCGCTTTGTGTAGTGTACAAGCTCATCTGTCATGAATGTGTCCTGAAATGCAGTGAAGGGCCGCCCACTCATCTAACAGGTCATAGTCCAGGGATGTGTTATGACAAAGTACAGGAAAACAAGTGATTCAAACTTTGTTTTGTACCAAAACACCTGGATTACAGGCAAAGCGGCACTGTTAATTGCTTTCATTCACTTCCTTTACTGCTCGCTCATAAGCCACATAATATGGGTTTATTCAGCAGTATTCGTACGCCACACTCAAAGAAATAAGAGGGGAGTGTCACACGAAAATCAGAACACAAGTAGTCACACAAGACACATTTGAAAATCATGTTAATATCAAGTGGAAATGGTAATGCGTTTAGGCTAATCACTTTTGAGCAGATCACTGTAAACATGTAAAGAATAATTAATGATGGGCTGTTGAATTAATAGAAAAACAATACATACCTGAGGTGGTAATGCAAAGCAATGTGGCTGTTACACCTCGGCTGTGCCTTATTTTGTCTAATAATGGCTGGAGTCAATTATTCTGCTTGTACTAGAGTTACCACACCTCAAGACAATATTCAAATGTTTTATTTCAAGACAGTAGTCAGATTTGTCTTAAACTCTTGCAAGGTTTTTCTTTGGTCAAAAATTATCTTCGTTCATGGCGGATGAACACAGTCATCCACACTCACAGTTCAGAGTACTAGAGTTGTCAAAAGTACTGACTGCGGTACCAAGTTGCTACTGAAATTTTAAAAATGTGACTCTTTGAGCGGATTCGTTAACACCTCTGATTGGCCATTGTGTTGACGCGCTCATCGGATATGTCTGTGATTGGCTTCAATGATCAACGCTTGAAAAACGTTGTAAATAGTCAATGAAGCTCTTCATCGAGCGCTTACACAGATACACACAGAGTTTGAAAGCAGACATCTTATCACGGACCAGTCCGCAGATAGAAGGCTGCTTTCAAAAGCTCCAGCTCCTGCTTTCAAATTCAAACACTTCTGTGTGCTTTCAAACGCTCCCTTGCATTGATCATTATAGCCAATCACAGACACATGTGAGGAGAGCATGAACACAATGGTCAATCAGAGGTGTTTACGAATCCACTCAACAAGACTCACATTTTTAAAATTTCAGTACCGAAGTCAGCACTTTTTGACAACTCTACGAAGTACCCTACCCATGTGAACTGCGAGCCCAGTACTGACAATAAATCCAAAATAAATGCAAAGAAACTGTTTGTAATATTAGCTTATCCTATTTATTAAACATATAAGGTAATAAAATTGTTTTTAAAAATCCCTTTAAGTTACAAATAAGCATATAAATCTTTTTTAAAGGTGCCCTCGAATGGAAAAATTGAATTTATCTTGGCATAGTCAAATAACAAGAGTTCAGTACATGGGAATGACATACAGTGAGTCTCAAACTACATTGTTTCCTCCTTCTTATATAAATCTCATTCTTATATAATCTCATTTGTTTAAAAGACCTCCGAAGAACAGGCGAATCTCAACATAACACAGACTGTTACGTAACAGTCGGGGTGTACGCCCCAATATTTGCATATGCCAGCCCATATTCCCAACATTATGAAAGGCATTAGACAAGGGCAGAACGTCCGGATCTGCACACGTGAATCAACAGACTAGGTAAGCAAGAACAATAGCAAAAAATGGCAGATGGAGCAATAATAACTGACATGATCCATGATATCATGATATTTTTAGTGATATTTGTAAATTGTCTTTCTAAATGTTTCGTTAGCATGTTGCTAATGTACTGTTAAAGGTCCTGTTCTTCGTGATCCCATGTTTCAAACTTTAGTTAGTGTGTAATGTTGTTGTTAGAGTATAAATAAAATCTGTAAAATTTTAAAGCTCAAAGTTCAATGCCAAGCGAGATATTTTATTTAACAGAAGTCGCCTACATCGAACGGCCAGTTTGGACTACATCCCTCTACTTCCTTCTTTAATGACGTCACTAAAACAGTTTTTTGACTAACCTCCGCCCACAGGAATACACAAAGGGGGCGTGGTCTTGTTGCGCTCCCACGGAGAAGAGTTGCGTTTGTAGAGTGTGTTTGTCGCCATGTCGTTGAAACGCTGTTATTTTCATCCCGCAGTCCAATCACCTTTGTTTGGCCTTCCCAGGGACGCTGTACTTGGAGATCAATGGTTACAATTTATGTTTAACTCGGTTCCCGAAAATTATAATCCACATGTAAAACTGTGTTTACAATAACACAGAGCGCATGCATCTCCACGTTATGGTAAGAGGCGTGACCTTTCCGGGCAAGGAGCGCTAAGCTGCTGTCGAATCACAACACAGGAACCGCTGACACAATCAGAACTCGTTACGTATTTCTGAAGGAGGGACTTCATAGAACAAGGAAGTCATCAGCCTGTTTTTATGACAGTGGAAACAGCGGTATACAGATAAGTAAATTATGTGAAAAATACTGTTTTTTTTTTTTTTTTACACGCAAAACATGAACATGTTATATTGCACACTATAAACACAATCAAAGCTTCAAAAAACCACGAAAAACGGGACCTTTAAATGTGGTTAAAGTTACCATCGTTTCTTACTGTATTCACGGAGACAAGAGCCGTCGCTATTTTCATTTTTAAACACTTGCAGTCTGTATAATGCATAAACACAGCTTCATTCTTTATAAATCTCTCCAACAGTGTAGCATTAGCCGTTAGCCAAGGAGCACAGCCTCAAATTAATTCAGAATCAAATGTAAACAATATAACAGTATACAATACTCACATAATCCGATGCATGCATGCAGCATGCATGACGAACACTTTGTAAAGATCCATTTGAGGGTTATATTAGCTGTGTAAACTTTGTTTATGCACTGTTCAAGGCAAGCGCGAGCTCCGTGGGCGTGAAGCACGAGAATTAAAGGGCTGAATCGGCTCATTTATAATGATGCCCCAAAATAGGCAGTTAAAAAAAATGAATTAAAAATAATCTATGGGGTATTTTGAGCTGAAACTTCACAGACACATTCAGGGGACACCTTAGACTTGTATTACATCTTTTTAAAAAAAGTTCTAGGGCACCTTTAAAAAATCAGTGCGGAGCATTCTCCTGCCCCACACGATGTTCTTACCTTTTTCCTCCTTACCTGTTTGCATCCCTGATTTATGAAATAAAAAATAATCACTGTAAGGACAGATCATAAAGCAGTGCTTAGAACTATTTTATATTTAAAAATCTGTGAATTTCTAGGTGGTAAAAATCACTAAATGACTAATTTGAAAAGTTAGTAATAAAATGAACAACAGTCAAAGTCTTTGCATTACATAGAAAAAGTGGCAGGTCTATAGTGTGAGTGTGTGCAGTGTATGTTGTAGAACAAAGCATCTAAGTATTAGGCTATCAAGTTATGTGTTAACACAGGTTTTATTTTTCATACATTGAAAAACACCATTATAAAATCCAAAACGAAAATCTCAAAGCAACCAGCAGCTAATTAGATTCCAGGTTCTGACGTCATACCTGCACCACTCTATATTTTGCATTTACACTCCAAGACAAGTATTGTCACATTAAATGATGAAATAAATCTTTGGCGGGACAGATTGATTTTGGCGGCCGAAAATAAATATAAAAAATATTTTCAATGCAGGAAAAAAACGTCTTGTGGATAACCAATTTCTTATGTGTTTCATCCCATGCCTCCATTGCTAATTCCAAGACAGTTTAGAGCTAGTAACATAGGCTTGAGCCATTGGTATGTAGACGATCTCTCTCTTTCTCTAATGACTACATTTAAGTGTGAATTACCTGAGTTTGTGCAACTCTCAACAGTGTTTGGCAGCAGCGTCTCTACACTCTTAACCCGGATTAGTTGACTTTACTAGAAAATTGCGTGGAAACCCGTTGCACTAATCCAGTTTAGTTTTTGCACAAGTGGAAACTAAACAGGTTAAGTTGTATGAACATAAAATCTTAAGTTGTGCAGTAGACAAATCAAGTTTATATTAGTACTCTTTACTGAAACTCATTAGTTTACATTATTGTTTTTGAGCATACGTTTTATAAAATAACTATTAAGGTAAACAAATGATTTTAAGTAGAAATAAATGTTATATTTAAGTAATGTCTTGTAATTTAAAAAATAATACTACTTAAAAAAAAACATCTACAAAAAAAAAATCTAAATTTAAGAAATTAAACAACAACATTTCAATGTTTTTTTTTTTTTTTTATTGTTGACAATAAAAGGGAAACACTTCAATGTACATAACTTGTAAACCAAAAAGACAAGTAAAAAATTTTTGCATAACCAAATCTTTTTGCTTAACAATTGTAAAATGCACACAGTATTCAACAATATGCAGACAACAGAAGGTTTTTTTTTTTTTTTTTTTAAGATTAAAGAAAAAGACCACACACGCACACACCCACACACACAACTTTTGAGTTGACGACATAACTCGTATCAATAGAGCAACAATATGCCATTTTAAACATACAGTACACTTGTAGCACAGGCACTGGTAAACTTTAGAGCACTTACTGCAGTGACTGGACAATCTGAACAAGAATATGTTCAAAGATTCACATCGTCATGGAAACTTCTCACAATTCTTTTGTGAAAATCAAATTGTAAATGTTTTTTTTTTTTTTTAGTTTTTGTAAGCTGGATTTTAGTTCGCTGTGGCCCAACATGAGAAGAACTTGTTGGGTGAACTGGAATGTGTTCTTCATTGATTTGAGGTAGTTGAGATGCAGTGCATATCCAAGTCCAAATAGAATGCACACAGCTTTTGGCAAGTCTTTAATACCTTCCATCACATCCCAAAATCAAGGTGGCAAAATGAGTGATCATCATCGGAGCCCTAACAACAGAGAACATTCATGAAATGTCTTATTACATAACCATCAATAATGTTAAACAATATAGTCTTTTAATGAGACAGACACATGAGGGAATGTGTGAAGTGGTTGCAGAATATGTCTATAGATAAATAGTAGCACAATTTGAATATAGGAAGAGGTTAGAAAGACCTTTTGCTACTAAGTTTCAGTGATTTAAAGGGTTCACCCAAAAATTAAATTCCTGTCACTAATAACTCACCCTCATGTTGTTCCAAACCTGTAAGACGTTTGTTCATCTTTGGAACACAAATTAACATTCTGATAAAATATGAGTGTTTCTGATCCACACATAGGCAGCGAAGTCGTTGCAACTTTTAAGGTCCAGAAAGGTACTAAAGTGTATGTTAAAATAGTCAAAGTGACTGCGAGAATACTTTTTTTTTTTTTTTGTGCACAAACAAAACAAAAATAGCGACTTTATTCAACACTTTCTTCTCCTCTATGTCAGTCTCCTGCGCAGTTGACGTAGTGAATGCAGCGCTTCCATGTTCTGTCAAAACGCCAACTCAGTATTGGCCGGCTCCTGTGTCAGCATCATCACACGCATGCATTGTGCTGCTCACTTGTACAGCGTTTGTCAATACCAAGAAAAAAAAAAAGGGAAGTGCTGCAATGCATTTACTACATCAACAGCATAGGAAACTGACAGGGTAGAGAAGAAATTGTTAAATAAAGTCATTATTTTTTTTTGTTTTTGCGCATAAAAAGTATTCTTGTTGCTTTAACATGAACCACTGTCACGTGGACAATTTCACGATGTCTTTACTACCTTTCTGGACCTCAAAAGGTGCAATGATGTTGCTGCCAATGTGTGGTTCAGAAACCCTCAGATTTCATCAAAAATATCATAATTTGTTTTCCGAAGAAGAACATTGGTCTTATGGGTTTGGGACGATATGAGGGAGGGTGAGTAATTAATGACAGAAATTTCATTTTTGGGTGAACTAACACTTTAAGCACTGTGCACACATTTTATCAAACACAAGGACTATCAATTAATAAAAGAATTATGTTGTCATGGTCCTTTGAGAAAATAAGTTACTTACAAAGCATGATTTGAAGAAGTTTGTGGGGTTGTTACCAAGGTCAATTGGGAGCCCTCTGAGCACCAGTAACCAGTAATATCAGTTGGCTCTTGAGTCTATTGGGTGGTAAAATAAAACACAAAGTTACATAACTAGAATTACAAGAAATGATCTACAAGTAAGCTGAACCAACAAAACACAAATTTGATTTTATTGGACAACCTTATTGTGACATTTTCATTACTGTAAAAAAATATGCAAAACTATGCAACAATGCAAGTGTATAATGGATTTGGACTAACCCTGGTATGTTGTAAAAAAGCAGTGTCAACAGCTGTCCAACATTCCCTCTCTTAGATCAAAAGATATCAATTAGATGAAGACTGTGTCGATCAGTGCTTTCATAGAATTCCTGCTTGAGGTTCTTTCCCACAATCCAGTTGAACTCCATGAACACCTGTAAAATAGTATATAATATAATAGAGTAGCACATTTAAAAAACTAAGTTATACTGTGGTTGAAGGTACCCGTGTTGTGTGTGAGAACAGATTAAAGGGATACTTCACCCAAACATGAAAATTTGCTCATCATTTACACACCCTTATGCTGTCCCAGGTGTTTATGCATTTCATAAATCATTTCTGTGAGCTTAACTTATATATAATGCAAGTGTACGAGACGGTAGTTGATGCTTCAAAAACCACACAAAATGAACACATTGGTAATTCATACAAACCCACAAGACGTTGATTCATCAACTGTGATTGTGTGGATTATCAATGTTCACTTAATGTGCTTTTTTAAAGTGTCAACTTTGGGGGTCCTGAATACTTGCATTATATGGACTCAGAGATTAAGTATTTTCCACAAAAAAAAAAAAAAAAAAAATGTTTGTTCATCTGAAGAAAGAAAGTCATACATCTGAGAAAGCATGAGGGTGTGTATATGACACTGACAATAGTAACATTAAATAATAATAGAAAGATAGATAAGTAATTACACTCTTGAACGTACCTGATCTTATGTAAAAAGAGCAGGACAACATTCACCATCTGGCTTATGGACCTTAAAAAGCAAATTTTTGAACCGTTACCATAATAATACACCAAAGAGACATACGTTAGACACAAGCATGTGTACATTCACACATGCTCATATGAACAGACATAAAAACAACAAATGCAAACGTTATAGCTAAACTGTGAACATACAGAAACACACTGGCTAAGGTTATAAACTGACCTGACAGAAACAGTGAATTTAAATGTTAACGTTAGCTAATCTGTGAACCGACAGAAGAAAACAAAAAAAACAACGTTGACCGGCACATTAACACTACATTTTTAGCGTTCAACTAACATTGGCCCGGTTTTGGTATAATCACTTTGTCAGAAAGATAAGATTTATACACTCACCGTTTAAAGTTTCTTTAAAAAAAATCCATGTTTAGCGTGCTGCATCGCCAGGACGAGTAGACTCTTCAAACAGCGCGCTCCTCAGTCACCTGTTTCAATAGGCCCCTCCCTCCCTCGCAACAGCATAACATTCCGAGTTGTCACAGCTTAACATGATCAGTGCACTCAATGTTTCGTTTGATTAGTGCAAACAACTAATTTGATTTAGTAATGGCAATGCTTTTTCAAAAACAACAAAGAATAAGTAATGACCACTTAAAATGTTTCATTAAGACAAAATCTGGGTTTAGAGTGTACAAATAGTGAAGCTATAAGTTTAACTTCTTCAAAAACAGCAATGTTATTACCTTGCTACTGAAATGTTGTGTAGCTTTTCAGTTGCGAAACTATTAACAACAAGTTTCTATGCACGTGTACAGTTTTCTGAGTGTGTGTCTATACTGCGTGTGTGCGTTTGTAATTTGATGAAAAAACAAAAAATAGTCATTTAAATATGAAATAGTCATTTTTATTCTATTGTCAGTGTCTTTGTAGGTTTTGGTTCTTTAGCTGTTGTAGGCCGTGAAGACCTTTTTTAAATGGTTTTATGATTAACACATATCGTAATTCATTTTTCGCATCCACAATGCATAATGTCACATCTTCTATCATGATATATTGTGGAACAATATTGTTACACCCTTACAAATATTCACATGAAAGTGATGTTACTTTTCATAAAACTAACTTTTACATTTTAGAGTTAATGGTCTTGAACAGGAATTGTGCATAATAGATTGGCAAAGGATCCAGAGAAGTAGTTAAAGCATGAAGCATCACACAGTTGAACAGTATGCCTGTTATGCCTCTTCCTTCTCATTTCTTTTCATTTTATACTATTTCTTTCATTTCCAGAGTCTTGCTGAGCTGTCATCACTGCAGGGTCTAGAGGAAGATCACACCTTCCAGAAAGAAGTGGCACTCAAGACTCTGGTCTACAAGGCTTACAGGCGAGTTTAATGCCACCTCCATTGATTTAAATCTACAAGACTGCTTGCATGTATGGCCTTGTTTCCACCTGGTATTAAAGTGGATTTTTGATGGTCCGATCACAAGAGTTCAGTTCTTAATTCGGGTGCAAATGAGGTTTACAATGTTTTAAAATATCTTAATACCAGAAACAGGGCCTATGTGTACTTGCATACATGATCTGTCATTTAGATATTTTTTTTCTCTGTTTGAATAGTTTAATGCTTGTGTCCTTGCACTCTGAACAGGTGTTTCTATATAGCTCAGTCCTATGTTCTGGTGAAGAAATGGAGTGAAGCTCTGGTTCTGTATGAAAGAGTTCTGAAATATACCAGAGAGGTCCAGTCCAAAGCCAAGAGCCTCAATAATAGCCTTAAGGTACCAAACACCACATATCACTTCCCTTAAGAAATTGAGATGGCACCATGGAATAGTGATGGTATCAGATTATATACAGAGTAGTGGTCAAAAGTGTTGTCCAGCATTTTCATTGTTGTTATCATTATAGTTGGTGTGGACTCAGCTATTGTGTTATAAGTATGGACAATTTTTAGAGTCAGAGCCTTAATTGTAGACAATTTAAATCAGAATGTTTAATACTAGAATTAAAATACAATAAAAAGGTAAAAAAAATTAAATAAGGCATGTGTTCCACAGTTTTTCACTATTTTAAGTAGGGATGTCCAGATCCGATCACGTGATCGGAAATCGGGCCCGATCACGTGGTTTCAGACTCGATCGGAATCGGACGTTACCTCCCGATCAGGACTCGGATATATATGTATTAGGGGTGCAACGGTTCTCGGTAAGAAAAAAATCGAACCGTACGGTTCTCCACTTACGGTTCGGTACGCACTTGCACTGCGGCCCATCTCGAATGACGACGCATCTATTGGTTAATATGGTTTAAAATAGCAACGTGGAAAACAGACAGAGTTCAGATAATGTATGTTTCAGTCGATGGATGCGCAAAACGTTACAACAACGATAATCAGAAAGCGTGGACAAAACAGTCACTCTTTGTAAACTGTTAACTGCGAGTGCCGTCTGCTCTAATGTCCAGTCATTTACGCCGTCACCCGGGTGTTGATAGCGCGAGCGCAGGTGAGACCTGAACAGCACACGTTTCTATCTGTGTTTAAACTAACTCATTTAAGCCTTGCTGATTTAAACCTTCAAGAAGACGCGAAAGAGAGCTCGCGCGCTGTGAGGAGATTTGTGTGCGCTCATCCGAAGCGCGCACACGCTTATTTCAGTCAGCGCGCAAATACTGAGTTCTCTTTCAAGTCTTGCGATTCAGCGGACAAATTCATACAAAAATTATGTCAACATGCCCGTCTTAGCAAGTATCCTAGCAAACATAGTCGGTTATGTCTTAAGTGAACGTATATTAGTCGAGAAAGACAGCGCATGTGTAACAGTATGTACTGGATGTGCATGTCTTAAAGTGAAAAAAAAATATTCCTGCTGCCTGTTTTTAATGTTAAATCAAAAAACAAATAACAAAGAAATCACTCACTACTCTTGACTGAATAGTTTTTGTAACTTCAATAATGATTAATCATTATTTATTTTATACAGTAAAGATAATATGCAGTGATATTTTATATTTGATTACTATTTGATTACTGTTAGATACCTGAAAAACCTGAAAAGCACTGTTCCTGGATCCTGGATCTGTTTTTTTCGCTCTTCTTTATTCTTTTTTATGTATTATAGAAGTATCGGATCGGGACTCGGTATCGGTAGATACTCAAAATTAAATGACTCGGACTCGAGGGCAAAAAAATGTGATCGGGACATCCCTAATTTTAAGTAACAGAATAAGATTTATGTACCAATACATGAAGAATCAATTTGTACCTAAAATGTTGTTACTAAAACATTTTAATAAAATCTTTAGTTTTTAATTGGTTAATTGAAATGGATAGTTTAATTCACAGAAATGACTCAAACTTGCCAATTTATTATTAGGGCCCGAGCACCGATGGTGTGAGGACCCTATTGGAATTGCTCCGTTTATTATTATTATTAGGGCCCGAGCACCGATGGTGTGAGGACCCTATTGGAATTGCTCCGTTTATTAGGGCCCAAGCGAATTAAGCGCGCAGGGCCCTCTTGTTCTTCTAAGGATTATTATTAGGGCCAAAGCCCAAGGGGCTGAAGGCCCTATTGTTTTCTTTAGGATTATTATTAGGGCCCGAGCACCGATGGTGTGAGGACCCTATTGGAATTGCTCCGTTTATTATTAGGGCCCAAGCGAAAATTCGCGCAGGGCCCTCTTGTTTTTCTAAGGATTATTAGGGCCCAAGCGAAAATTCGCGCAGGGCCCTCTTGTTCTTCTAAGGATTATTATTATTTTTTTTTTTTTTTTTTTTTTTTTTTTTTTTTCCGTCTTCCGGGGCTTTTTGGGGGCCTTAACATGCTCAAAAACTCTTGAAAATTGGCACACACATTGGAATCCGCGGCCATTAGGACGCCGGAGAGGCTGGTACCCGGGCGTGGCAGGGGGGCTCGACAGCGCCCCCTTGAAAAAAGTCTGAAAATTTGGTCCATATATTAAACACGCTTGCACGTATTAGTATGAAACTCAGTACACATATAGACCTCATCGGGCCGAACAACTTTCGTGCTCTAAGTTAAACACCACGCCAACAGGAAGTCAGCTATTAAGGGTTGTTTGAAAAACGCATGCTCTGGAATTTGATATACTCCTCCTAGACGATTAATCCGATCGCCACCAAACTCGGTCAGCATGAAGTCAAGACACTGATGATTAAAAATTGCCAGGGGATTTTTGATATCTCGAACGGTTTGGCCGTGGCGAGGCAACGAATTTATGGCGAGAAAAAGGAAACAGGAAATGTGTTATAACGTCTGCATACATATATTGATCTTTATGAAACTTCACGAGTGTGTTCGTTATAGGAGTCTGATCACATGGATGTGACTATTGTGAGTCAAAGTTATAGCGCCACCAACTGGCAGCAGGAAGTGTATCACTTTTTGAAATGTTTTGAGATCACCCTCTTATTTTTACCTGATTTGCTTCAAACTTCATCAGTGTAATGTCAATACACAGCAGATGTAGACCTATGACAGGATTTTTGATATTTGAAATATTGTTGCCATGGCAACAGGTCAAACTGTAATAATATTCTTGAGTGTTTTTGAGGCTCTTAACATGCTTCAAATTGCATGAAACTCGACACACACATCAATATTGTCAACCAGTAGACATGGACAAAGCCATAGAAATGGGCGTGGTGGAGGGGCTCAGTAGCGCCACCTTTTGACAAAAGTGGGGGGGTTAGTTTTCCTAGAGTCACCAAACTCGGTACACATATTGTTCTCATCAAGCCGGACAATTTTCTAATTTACATTCATTAGCTCCGACCAACAGGAAGTCAGCTATTTTGGTTTGAATGTTAATTTTTTGAAAAAACAGGCTATGAATTTTATACTACTGCTCCTACAGGGTTTATCCAATTTACACCAAACTTTTTTTAACTTGTTGCTAACACATTGAAGTTGTTTAATTGCAAACGGATTTTGGATATCTCAAACGGTTTGGCCGTGGCGAGGCAACGAATTTATGGCAAGAAAAGGGAAACAAAGTGTTATAACTTCTGCATACATTAATTGATTTTGATGAAACTTCGGCTTAGTCTTCGTTGTACAAGGCTGATCACATGGATGTGACTATTGTGATTCAAAGTAATAGCGCCACCAACTGGAAGCAGAAAATGTGTCACTTTCAGCATACATTGAGATCACCCTCTTATTTTTACCTGATTTGCTTCAAAATTCATCAGAATAATGTTAAAACTTGGCACATGTAATCCTTTGAAAATGGGCAGGGAGGAGGGGCTCTATAGTGGCACCTTGTAGTGCAGTAAATGTGGAGTGAATTTGACATAGTCCTTTGATGTTTAACCGTTTTAAGTGCCTATTGCCCGCTGTGCACAGTTGCCCTGAAGCCACCGGGGTGGCGGTGCCACCGGGCTTGGGCCCGCCATCGCTGCTCGCAGCTATATTTATTATTATTATTATTATTATTATTATTATTATTATTATTGGGCCGAGCACGATGGTGTGAGGACCCTATTGGAATTGCTCCGTTTATTAGGGCCCAAGCGAAAATTCGCGCAGGGCCCTCTTGTTCTTCTAAGGATTATTAGGGCCCAAGCGAAAATTCGCGCAGGGCCCTCTTGTTCTTCTAAGGATTATTATTATTTTTTTTTTTTTTTTTTTTTTTTTTTTTTTTTTCCGTCTTCCGGGGCTTTTTGGGGGCCTTAACATGCTCAAAAACTCTTGAAAATTGGCACACACATTGGAATCCGCGGCCATTAGGACGCCGGAGAGGCTGGTACCCGGGCGTGGCAGGGGGGCTCGACAGCGCCCCCTTGAAAAAAGTCTGAAAATTTGGTCCATATATTAAACACGCTTGCACGTATTAGTATGAAACTCAGTACACATATAGACCTCATCGGGCCGAACAACTTTCGTGCTCTAAGTTAAACACCACGCCAACAGGAAGTCAGCTATTAAGGGTTGTTTGAAAAACGCATGCTCTGGAATTTGATATACTCCTCCTAGACGATTAATCCGATCGCCACCAAACTCGGTCAGCATGAAGTCAAGACACTGATGATTAAAAATTGCCAGGGGATTTTTGATATCTCGAACGGTTTGGCCGTGGCGAGGCAACGAATTTATGGCGAGAAAAAGGAAACAGGAAATGTGTTATAACGTCTGCATACATATATTGATCTTTATGAAACTTCACGAGTGTGTTCGTTATAGGAGTCTGATCACATGGATGTGACTATTGTGAGTCAAAGTTATAGCGCCACCAACTGGCAGCAGGAAGTGTATCACTTTTTGAAATGTTTTGAGATCACCCTCTTATTTTTACCTGATTTGCTTCAAACTTCATCAGTGTAATGTCAATACACAGCAGATGTAGACCTATGACAGGATTTTTGATATTTGAAATATTGTTGCCATGGCAACAGGTCAAACTGTAATAATATTCTTGAGTGTTTTTGAGGCTCTTAACATGCTTCAAATTGCATGAAACTCGACACACACATCAATATTGTCAACCAGTAGACATGGACAAAGCCATAGAAATGGGCGTGGTGGAGGGGCTCAGTAGCGCCACCTTTTGACAAAAGTGGGGGGTTAGTTTTCCTACAATCACCAAACTCGGTACACATATTGTTCTCATCAAGCCGGACAATTTTCTAATTTACATTCATTAGCTCCGACCAACAGGAAGTCAGCTATTTTGGTTTGAATGTTAATTTTTTGAAAAAACAGGCTATGAATTTTATACTACTGCTCCTACAGGGTTTATCCAATTTACACCAAACTTTTTTTAACTTGTTGCTAACACATTGAAGTTGTTTAATTGCAAACGGATTTTGGATATCTCAAACGGTTTGGCCGTGGCGAGGCAACGAATTTATGGCAAGAAAAGGGAAACAAAGTGTTATAACTTCTGCATACATTAATTGATTTTGATGAAACTTCGGCTTAGTCTTCGTTGTACAAGGCTGATCACATGGATGTGACTATTGTGATTCAAAGTAATAGCGCCACCAACTGGAAGCAGAAAATGTGTCACTTTCAGCATACATTGAGATCACCCTCTTATTTTTACCTGATTTGCTTCAAAATTCATCAGAATAATGTTAAAACTTGGCACATGTAATCCTTTGAAAATGGGCAGGGAGGAGGGGCTCTATAGTGGCACCTTGTAGTGCAGTAAATGTGGAGTGAATTTGACATAGTCCTTTGATGTTTAACCGTTTTAAGTGCCTATTGCCCGCTGTGCACAGTTGCCCTGAAGCCACCGGGGTGGCGGTGCCACCGGGCTTGGGCCGCCATCGCTGCTCGCAGCTATATTTATTATTTTTTTTTTTTTTTTTTTTTTATTTTTTTTCCGTCTTCCGGGGCTTTTTGGGGGCCTTAACATGCTCAAAAACTCTTGAAAATTGGCACACACATTGGAATCCGCGGCCATTAGGACGCCGGAGAGGCTGGTACCCGGGCGTGGCAGGGGGCTCGACAGCGCCCCCTTGAAAAAAGTCTGAAAATTTGGTCCATATATTAAACACGCTTGCACGTATTAGTATGAAACTCAGTACACATATAGACCTCATCGGGCCGAACAACTTTCGTGCTCTAAGTTAAACACCACGCAACAGGAAGTCAGCTATTAAGGGTTGTTGAAAAACGCATGCTCTGGAATTTGATATACTCCTCCTAGACGATTAATCCGATCGCCACCAAACTCGGTCAGCATGAAGTCAAGACACTGATGATTAAAAATTGCCAGGGGATTTTTGATATCTCGAACGGTTTGGCCGTGGCGAGGCAACGAATTTATGGCGAGAAAAAGGAAACAGGAAATGTGTTATAACGTCTGCATACATATATTGATCTTTATGAAACTTCACGAGTGTGTTCGTTATAGGAGTCTGATCACATGGATGTGACTATTGTGAGTCAAAGTTATAGCGCCACCAACTGGCAGCAGGAAGTGTATCACTTTTTGAAATGTTTTGAGATCACCCTCTTATTTTACCTGATTTGCTTCAAACTTCATCAGTGTAATGTCATACACAGCAGATGTAGACCTATGACAGGATTTTTGATATTTGAAATATTGTTGCCATGGCAACAGGTCAAACTGTAATAATATTCTTGAGTGTTTTTGAGGCTCTTAACATGCTTCAAATTGCATGAAACTCGACACACACATCAATATTGTCAACCAGTAGACATGGACAAAGCCATAGAAATGGGCGTGGTGGAGGGGCTCAGTAGCGCCACCTTTTGACAAAAGTGGGGGGTTAGTTTTTCCTACAATCACCAAACTCGTACACATATTGTTCTCATCAAGCCGGACAATTTTCTAATTTACATTCATTAGCTCCGACCAACAGGAAGTCAGCTATTTTGGTTTGAATGTTAATTTTTTGAAAAAACAGGCTATGAATTTTATACTACTGCTCCTACAGGGTTTATCCAATTTACACCAAACTTTTTTTAACTTGTTGCTAACACATTGAAGTTGTTTAATTGCAAACGGATTTTGGATATCTCAAACGGTTTGGCCGTGGCGAGGCAACGAATTTATGGCAAGAAAAGGGAAACAAAGTGTTATAACTTCTGCATACATTAATTGATTTTGATGAAACTTCGGCTTAGTCTTCGTTGTACAAGGCTGATCACATGGATGTGACTATTGTGATTCAAAGTAATAGCGCCACCAACTGGAAGCAGAAAATGTGTCACTTTCAGCATACATTGAGATCCCCTCTTATTTTTACCTGATTTGCTTCAAAATTCATCAGAATAATGTTAAAACTTGGCACATGTAATCCTTTGAAATGGGCAGGGAGGAGGGGCTCTATAGTGGCACCTTGTAGTGCAGTAAATGTGGAGTGAATTTGACATAGTCCTTTGATGTTTAACCGTTTTAAGTGCCTATTGCCCGCTGTGCACAGTTGCCCTGAAGCCACCGGGGTGGCGGTGCCACCGGGCTTGGGCCCGCCATCGCTGCTCGCAGCTATATTTATTATTATTATTATTAGGCCCGAGCACCGATGGTGTGAGGACCCTATTGGAATTGCTCCGTTTATTATTATTATTATTATTATTATTATTATTATTATTAGGGCCCGAGCACCGATGGTGTGAGGACCCTATTGGAATTGCTCCGTTTGTTATTATTATTAGGGCCCGAGCACCGATGGTGTGAGGACCCTATTGGAATTGCTCCATTTATTATTAGGGCCCAAGCCAATGAAATGGCGAAGGGCCCTCTTGTTCTTCTAAGGATTATTATTAGGGCCCAAGCGAATTAAGCGCGCAGGGCCCTCTTGTTCTTCTAAGGATTATTATTAGGGCCCAAGCGAAAATTCGCGCAGGCCCTCTTGTTCTTCTAAGGATTATTATTATTAGGGCCCAAGCGAAAATTCGCGCAGGGCCTCTTGTTCTCTAAGGATTATTATTAGGGCCCAAGCGAAAATTCGCGCAGGGCCCTCTTGTTCTTCTAAGGATTATTATTATTTTTTTTTTTTTTTTTTTTTTTATTTTTTTTCCGTCTTCCGGGGCTTTTTGGGGGCCTTAACATGCTCAAAAACTCTTGAAAATTGGCACACACATTGGAATCCGCGCCATTAGGACGCCGGAGAGGCTGGTACCCGGGCGTGGCAGGGGGGCTCGACAGCGCCCCTTGAAAAAAGTCTGAAAATTTGGTCCATATATTAAACACGCTTGCACGTATTAGTATGAAACTCAGTACACATATAGACCTCATCGGGCCGAACAACTTTCGTGCTCTAAGTTAAACACCACGCCAACAGGAAGTCAGCTATTAAGGGTTGTTTGAAAAACGCATGCTCTGGAATTTGATATACTCCTCCTAGACGATTAATCCGATCGCCACCAAACTCGGTCAGCATGAAGTCAAGACACTGATGATTAAAAATTGCCAGGGGATTTTTGATATCTCGAACGGTTTGGCCGTGGCGAGGCAACGAATTTATGGCGAGAAAAGGAAACAGGAAATGTGTTATAACGTCTGCATACATATATTGATCTTTTAT